>NC_053171.1:31073087-31373087 GCF_016835505.1 Polypterus senegalus | reverse complement strand
GTGTAAGGGCATGAGGCCATCTTTTTTTTCTTTACTCACATACGCTTACCCTTCCTCTCTGATAAAGCGGTTATCTCATGTAGTACAAGGTGAAATAGGCCAAAATACAGAGATCGTTTTAAAAAATAGACGTCATTTTCATTTTCACATCCTTTTAAATTATTCATTGAAATACCCAATACAAAATAAAGGCAGGGTTTCAATTACATCAGTGACCTCTGGCAAAGGCAAAGACAAATGAAAGAACAGAGGATGAAATCGACCAACCAAGAATAATGTGATGCAGAATTGTTTTACTGTTACTCAGATGGTATGCGAGGATGGACAAGATGAGTCATAGAACATGCTAAGGTGTGGTGGGAGCAATTACGAGGCGAATGGATACAGTGCGCGCCCACCCAGCGAAAGCCGAGCTTAACCGCGGAAGTGGAGGCAATCACAGGCTGACAGCGCCGTCTGCTGGTTAACGCACGTCTGCGCTTTTAGAGTAGAGAAACGCAATGGCGAGGATTTGCTGTTAACTAGCGATGCTCGCAAATTTCAATGCAGCTTTAGATTAGGAACAGTGCTTTGTATCTTACAGCAACAATAAAAAAAAATATATAAAACTGTAAAGGTGGTTTATTATTATTAACCAACTGTGGGTCAATTCTTCTGTCATTTAAATATTGTATTGACAAGCTACAAAATACAAGCATCTATCTATCTATCTATCTATCTATCTATCATACATTTTAAAATACCTGTAAGGTGCGCTTTGTTACCCGGCCACAGATGGGTCAAATTAACATTTGGAATGACTCTATTTAGCAATTCGTAGTCTGTGTGAGTCTTGGAGGGGTTCAATGGAGTTTGGTTAATAGGCTTGTTTGTAGAGTTGCTTACTCCTGACGAATGTGCGAGCTCCGCGGTATCTCCTCTTAGCCTCCCTTTGACAGAAACTAAAAGCATTTCGGTTGTGGTCTTCACCCTCAAATACATTGCCCCATCTTCCCGCCCGAGTATATTTGGTTATTATTTTTTTTAATCCATTCAAATGTCGGTTTTCAGTGGCATCTACTTTACAGCCAAAAAGCAGCAATTAGAAATGAGTACATTAGAGGGTGAACTCAGGTTGGACGGTTGGGAGACAAAGTCAGAGAGGCGAGATTGCGTTGGTTTGGACATGTGCAGAGCAGATGATAAGGATAGAGCTGATAGGGAAGAGGAAAAAAGGAAGGTCTAAGAGAAGGTTTATGGATGTGGTGGGAGAGGACATGCAGGTGATGGGTGTAACAGAACAAGATGTAGAGGACAGGAAGATATGGAAGACGATGATTCGCTGTGGCGAGCCCTAACGGGAGCAGCCGAAAGAAGAAGAAGAAGACTAACGGGAGTGCACGACTAGAGCTTTTTAAAGGCAAAACTCCTACAAAACTCGTCATTCGACACTAAACATGATGAAAAAACCTGCAAAAAAATCGCTTGATGATTTCTGAAATAAGTTAATAAAGTGGAGCGTTATTTTATTATGTCCTGATATGCCTGGTAACTTTTATACTGATGCCACGTTACCAATATATTCATTACGAAACTAATGGGTGCATGAAGGAACTTGATAAGCTGTCATCTCGGAATTGCTTATTAAACGACTTAGTCATTAACTCCTATGCATTATAGGACCCCTTTAGGGACAAAATTTGATTTAGTGTTGAACGGACAGTGCACTGCAAGGAAAACGGCATCTCTGAAACAACACCTCTCACGCCGACACAAATTAAAGTCGTAAATCAACCAGCCCTGGTTAATCCGAATGTCTCAAAAAAAAACCAAACCAAAACAAACAAAAAAAAAAAAACCAAAGAGATACGAGGAAAGATCAGGTACATTCCAAAAAATAATAAGAAATATAGCAGTTCTTCACAGCAGTGTCAGAGGGAAACCATTTTTGCATCCCGAAAGAATCATCCACATGAAGGTTCCGTAAATAACCTTAACCAGGTCCCATTAATAATGATGACTATGATAACAGATTTGTGAAATACCAGTGAGTTCGTGATTTCTAAAAGGATACTCGCTACATATGTTAACACAGGCTCAGGCTGTCTCGGTCTGTTAGTTTCCTGATAGGTAGCCTGTTGTACATTAAATATTTCTGTTTTATCCGGCTATTAGGAAGGCCCAAGGCCCAAATAACCAATTTCATACCCACAGAACTTGCATGAAACGATTCTTTGTCAAGAAAAGGTTCTAGAACCACAAAACCCATTAAAACGCCATTAAAAACATTATTTTCAAGAGTGTAGACCGGGCAAATAATCAAATAGAGTGTCACACAGACCCCATTAAGTTGCAGCAACGTAGAGCATTGCAGAATTGTGCCATCTCATTCTGAATTACACTTTATTTAAACTTGTTCATCCATCAGGTAATTCGTTTTCTTTTTCCATTACAGGGTAATGGGGAGACATTGTACCTCCAGTATATGCGTTAATTTCACGTTAGACCGTTGCAGGACAATCTCAAAAGTACGCACATTCGTTCTTACCAGCTCAATTTAAAGTCATCAATCAGTCGTATCCCTGTTAACGACACACAGAAGTTTAAAGTTATAATCGCTAACTATTTCATCACGACACTTATTTATATAGCGTCTTCTAGTACAAAAGGTGCTTTGCAAATGGTAGTAAAGTGGAAACAAAGAAAAGCAATAACCAAATAATCGAATTAAGGGTCAGGTGGTCAGTGGGGAGAAAAAAAGGATAAAGGAGTGAAGACACCAATTAAAGACAGAATCAAATGGAAAACGTTATTTCTTTAATTCATGCATTATAGGAAAGGCGCTTTACACTTCCGAGGTTAATTGATCTTAAAGCATTCTGAAATATAACGATAACTTGAAAACTGTCGGCTATACATTGTTCAACAAAAGTTTAAAACAAACAAAAAAGCTATTTTAAACATGTTTACATCAGGTAGAGCTCAGCAAACTTGACATAAGAGTGTGGATGGAATGCGTTTGTCAATGATAATCGGGAAAGAACAGCTACGAATCAACGGGATTAAGATATCAGACCATTTTTATGCGATTTTTTTAAACCAATCTTTGACGGTAATGGGGAGTTTCCAGAAATCTGTTGTGTGTACAGTTTATTGCTGTGTAGGGCACAACTACGATAGGAACAGCGGAAGAGAGCTCTGGGACGGACGGTCAAGTGATTCCGAATGTGAAGAAATGGCGCCACCCTGCGGATTAAAATGGTCACAATCACTTTAGTAAAATTACCGTGTTATCTTTTTACAACAGATGGTGCTGAAAACATTCTTCTACACTACTATTATTATTAATAATAACAGTACAATAATAGATACTTAAAATGTTTACTTGAAAAGTGGCACAATGGTCATTGGCTAACAGCTCCCGATTACTGGGAGTAATGCCCTCCAGATTGGTGGTGAATAAAAACGGAACAGTACCGCATCTACCAACCACGGCCATCAACAAAAACAGGCGGCGCAGTGGCGCAGTGGTAGCGCAGCTGCCTCGCAGTTAGGAGACCCGGGTTCGCTCCCTGCGTGGAGTTTGCATGTTCTCCCCGTGTCCAAAGACATGCAGGTTAGGCTGATTGGCGATTCTAAATTGGCCTGGGTGTGTTTGTGTGTGTCCTGCGGTGGGTTGGCACCCTTCCCAGGATTGGTTCGTGCCCTGTATTCGGATTCAGCGGGTTAGAAAATGGATGGGGTCTTTGCAGCTCTGCCTTCCTGTGAGGCGTATTTTTCAACTGAGACACTCTAGTCTATTGCACTGTGATTTTCTCCTTCAGCAACTCCTCATAAGAAAAGCTATCCATTCCAAAATAATTAGGAAATAGCTTTGTGTTCATGGTAAACACACTGAAAATAGTTTTTTTTCTGTTGTCCATGCGGCATTCGTCAGCAAAACAAGCAGACAAAGAACAAATTCCACAGGTTTGAAGTAGTTCTGTATAGTTCACATTTCCATTGACTATTTTATGGAAAACCTCCACCATCCTCTCTGAAATGGCAGTGATCTTCGAGTTCCTGTCAGGTTTGCAGCACCCAATGATTTCTTTTGCACTGGTCCACTTCTCAAAGAGTCCTTTTTTTATCAGTTTGTTTTCAAGTGGGAGTTATGGGGTGAAAACACTCAAGGTGCTCTGGATGTCACCTCACTCTGGAGTGTTTTTTTTCACATGTACGTTTGTCAGTGCCCTCAAATGATGCAGCCCACTGCTGGATGTAATCGAGAGCTGTTGAATAAAAGCTGGTCACTGTGGCACAAAACATCTCCGTTTTTACGTCACCCGCTCCAGTCAGGTCATTCAGTCACATTTTGATGACAGATGCAACAAATGTATCAGTGAGCCGAGCCTGTAAAAGATCGAATAGTTTCTGAATGTGCGGTGCAATTTCTGCTGTGGATATATTGTCCTGATCTACTACCTCATCTGCATGATTAGACAATGATGTTTGCTTTATCTACAATTAGGCACAGTGGTAAATGTTAATGTTTTTTCAGAAACGTTAGCCAGAAAAAATGCACAAGGTCCATCAAACTGAACAACATTCTTTTAAGAGAAGGTCCTAGAGACAGAAGATGGTTTGTTCTGGCATTCTGATATCCCCTTTTAAGGTTCGCATTCCATCGCTTGCTCCTTCAATATAATATATACACATCACTCTGCTACAGGCAAAACATTATACGTGAACATTTTGAAATGTATATGCCATTGAAACAACTAATTGTTTGCACTGGCAATACATGCTTTTTTGCAATATTTGTTGCACTGCTAACTCCATTTTGTCCACCTTTTGCAACAGATTACAGCGTCTGGCTCGTGCTTCTTGCTTTGATAAAATGGGAAAGTGTAAATAACTCATAGGGAGGATCAAAAAATGTTCAGCGTATCTCTCTCTACCTTAATCAGTTCATAAGCACTCTCCAGAAAAAAACGCAAAACTGTGAGAAATGATCAACTGGCAAAGTCATGTAGTGCCCACCAGGGCCCAATGTGTTTTTTTAAAAGTTGGCACCTTCCCAAACAATGGTCTCTGTATGATAATCTTAGTCTTAATTACTTTTGAGGGCAGTACTCTCTTTGCTAATTTCTTCTGACAGCTCAGAATTTTCATCTGCATCTTCAGTGCAGAATCAGAGTCATCAACAATCCAAAACATCATCTGCCTAATGCTTCTTTTGATGTAAAACTCTGCATTTGATATTAAAGAAAAATGAATGCATGAAGAGTGTGATGCTATTTTTCAGCCAGGGTTCCTCCCCTGTTTGGAGTTGAAACTCCTTTTTAATGTATATTTTGTTCAATGTTGATTACAGTACTTTATATTAATATTATAATTTAGTTAGTTTCTGTAAATCTTTTGTTATGCTCCATGTGTTTTGCGTGTGTTTCTCAAGAGCTGGGGCCACCTGCCCATTACCAGTGGGACTGCCCTCAGCTCTAGAAAGGTAAGAGTTTCCCACAGTTCCTGGCAATTCACTCAGATGCACCAGGGACTCAGTGAGTGTCTTTCCTTTGCTTATTGTGATCCCTGGAGTTTTGACCTTCTGCTCTGTTTTCGCCTTCACTTGAGATTTTGTTTGCCAGGGTTTTTTTTTTTTCTTAGGAACCCCTTTTTGTGCCCCACAGACCTTCATGTTATTTCACAGCATTTTTGTTAAGAACGCAGTTTTACTTTCTCGTATAGGGAAAATATTGTAGTTGTCCAAAAATTCGACCTCAAGATTTTGATGAATCTCAACATTTTAGACCTCCTTGAGTCCGATTTACGTTCTCATTGGGGAAAGCATTGTAGTTGTCCAAAAATTCGATTTCGAGATTTTGATGAATCTCGATGTTTTAGACCACTCTGAGTCCGAAAATATAAATTTGGGAATTATGTCTGTGTGTGTGTGTGTGTGTGTGTAAGCACGATAACTTTAGTACGCTTTCACTTAGGTCAACCAAATTTTGCATACAAGTATTAGGTACAAAACGTAGATTTCCATCAACTTTTGAGCTATTTCCGCTAACAGAGAGTGGTATGTTTTTATTCATGCAGCTGCAGCTTCCGATTTATTCAACTTTACTTTTATAAAAATTGTTCAATATATGATTTGATTTTGTTGATGATGATTCTTTAATGTACATGATATAAAATTATAATCATTGTCTTGTGGTGTACTCCTCAAATATTCATCCTCATACCTGAGTATACGAGGGGAGACCACGCCCGATTTTTTATTTTATAAATATTCTATGTGGCCCTCTGTGTTACTAGCCAGGTTTTTTGATGGGATTTCGCCCCCTAGTGAGCATTTTTGGAACTATCTGATACTTACCATATACTGTATGATGGGAACTCTCAAGCGATTTAAGATGTCTGTTTTACAGTTTTGCTGCCAGCAGATGACAAAATCAAGCAACACAGTCTAAGGTGACCTTTCACAACATTTAGCCTTTTACCCCTTGATGATGATTTATGCTAGAGCTTCCATGGGCGATTCCTGGTGTCCCTGCATTCCTGACACTTCAGTAGCTCTTTTAGGCAGCCTCTCAGCCCATTCCTGTGAAGGGGCAACCCCATACTATTTTCTGCCAGGTCTCCTTTGAATGGGTTACCCAGGCCAAGCTCTTTTGTCTAGTGGCCTTTGACTCTCCTATATCAGGTAGTATGACTATTAGGACTAGTTGTTTTAATCCCTTTGTAATCAGGACAGCATTGATTTCTTAGGTAGAACTGGAGGTGTCTTCATGGGTTTTCATCTGGCAGTGTTACTGCCTCATCAGTTGTGTACAAAGGGGTCACTGGGTGTTTCGGCCTTTATCACAATACACCCTCGCCCGAGGACAGCCCACCACAGGCTGATCAGACCTGGGTGTGTGCCGCGCTGGAGGCTCCATGAGCAGCCCGGTCTCATTCTGCTTCAGCCACAACCAATGGCTGCTTCTTATGGCGGTATCTGCCAGCTCCTTGATGGTCTTCCGCTGAGCCTGCCCACTGACTCCTACCTCCTTCAGCAGCCTCGTGGTGAAACTAGCTACGAAACCCCTGCAGCCCACCTCCACTGGATGCACAGACACTTTCCAGCCCCGGTCCTCTGCCTCATCTGCCAAGTTTGTATATCGCAGCTTTTTCCTTTCGAATGAACACACATAGACAGGATTTAGACCAAAGGACCAGGTCTGGCTGTAGGTTTGTTATTGCGATTTCAGGTGGGAAAGTTAGTCTTTGATTTAAATCCACTTGCATTTCCCAGTCTCGGGCTGCATTCAGAGGACAAGAGACTGGAGGCGCTCTTTTGGCCAGCTGCTTCTCCCCCTCATGGACAAAAGATGTTCGTTGCCAAGAGGCAGTCTCAGCTTCCAAGGGCATGGCGTTAGTAGTTACCCTCTTGATCTCCAGTGCAGCTGCGAAGCTCCTCAACACTTGGTTGTGGTGCCAGGTGTATCTGCCTCGGTTAAGGCTCTTCTTGCAACCCACCAGGATGTGTTTAAGAGTTACTGGGGCAGCACACTTGAGACAGGCCGGATCCTCTCCAAACCAAAGATGCAAGTTTCTTGGAGAGGGCAGGACATCATATGTGGCTCTGATGGTAAAGCTCAGCAAATGGTTTTTTGGCTTGTTGCAAGCTTTCTATGATCTTAACTCGCTTTCAGATGAGAGCATCAGACACGTCTAGCCCTGCTGCATCACCTAGACTCTTATAATTTTCTTCCTGGGCCATCATTTTTTTCTCTTTTCTGTATATGGTGCACAATCCATGCATATTGTCATTCTAGTATACAGTACCTAGTACAGTATATCAAAAAGGTATACTGCCTCCTTGTGGTGACCTGCTTACAGTGGCATTGTCACTGCCAGTACATTTTCCTCTATACCAGCGTTTCTCAACCTTTAAGTATTTGTGACCCGAGTTTTCATAACAGTTTTAATTGCGCCCCCTAACATTTTTTGAAACCCTAATAAAATGTATTCCTATATTATTTGCTGCCGATACACCGCTACAAGTTTTATTATACCTACTTAAATTTTATCGACATTTCTCTAACTCTATATTTATTGTTCTAGTATCAGAATGTAGTTTAAGTTAATTTGTTTTGGTTTCAATAGATGTATTTTTCATATTTTCGATTCTTGTTTTCTTTTTTTCACATCTTCGCGCCCCCACAGGTTGAGAACCGCCGCTCTATACCATAAACCACGGATATAAATATCTCTCTTAAGGTTACCCAACTATTATATAACCTGATTTATCAACCTCATGGTGCATTTAATGCAGTAATAAGAAGGAGTTTGTCTATGGGTATTGAGTTGAGATTGGAACTTGGGAGCTTAACTTCCTGCATGAGACACTTTACCATCTGAACCTACAACACAAGAAGGAACACCGACGGGGTTCATTTACAATATGGAAAGCAATGATTACAATAAGGACACAGGCTGCATTCAATTCTTGATTTTCAATTTCAAGTCCACACAATTCCTCTTTGAACTTTCATGTCAACAACTTCTTAAAAAAAACAACTTCCAAACAAGCTTGCAACACATCAGATCAACAGACCCTCTTTTCCTTTATTTGCAATAACACGCATGAGACAAACGTGTTATCACAGAGAGACGAAATTCAGGCACCTGGTGCTTTTATCTACCATGGAAACTGTCAAAAGCTCAGCCAATTATCCTGGCCAGCCAGTTCACTTTTTGTCAATTGAGTAATGATTCACTCAGGAGTAAATTGCCTAAATCAGTCGAAATTTGAACACAGAAAGAGCTGTTCACATCCTTCCCTCAGCTTAATGCCAATAGCTTTAAAGCAGTGCTGTAGAGTACGGTATGGAGTTACAAAAGAAAAAAACCTTATTTCAATGGTTCCAACAATTCAAGAAATTTGTCGGACATTTAAAGAAACATGTTGAAATATAATTTATTACATATGGATCAAATGACTCACAGAACATGTGTATTGATTAAAAGGTTTAGATGTTGGAAAAAATAAAGACTAGATATTAACCTAATTGTTTCCAGTATTGCAATTCTTCAATGATTTTTAAGTTTATATAAAGGGGAACTGAAGCTGTCTAGACATGCACTTAAATAAAAGTATTTCAGGGAGTATGACTAATGCAATATGGGATAACACCCCCCAAAACACGCCCTGCACTTATTGCAATTATCAAAATAATCATATTTATTTATTTATTTGTCTATGCACTTAAAATATATTTTTGGAAAAAATTTTGGCCAAATGTGTCACTTTGTATAACACTAATCTTTCGGTAAGCTTTGACAAACTTAAGATCACGGGAGAGTTAATAGAGGAAGTGTGCAAAGAACCTGAGGTCTTTTTTTTTAATTTTTGTCAGCTTTTATATGATTTCTTAATTTTTTTCACATATTCCTCCTTTTGTACCTCTTTAATGGAAGCAGCCATGTTGTTTACAGTTTTCTTGTGATCGGCGTCATTCACTGCGTCACATATTGTCGATTCTTTTAGAATGCTGGTGTGCAGATCTTGCTATCCTAGTACTGGAATACATCCATCCATCCATCCATTATCCAACCCGCTATATCCTAACTACAGGGTCATGGGGGTCTGCTGGAGCCAATCCCAGCCAACACAGGGCACAAGGCAGGAAACAAACCCTGGGCAGGGTGCCAGCCCATTGCATACTGGGATACAAATAACATGAAATTGTTTCATTTATATTTTCTTGTATTTTAGAAACGTTCCTGCTCGTAGTGGTCTGAACTTTTGGAAGCATTATTTCCAAGTACAAGTTTAGTTTAGTGTTGGTTGCCAGCTTTATCGCCTTCCAATAATGTCTTTCGGCCCATTTTTGTCTTGTTATATACAGTAAAACTGCATCTTTCCTGATCATTTTTTTTTCCAGAAACCATTCTCCTTTTGGCAGTCAGTTTTCCCTTTGGCATTGCAGGCTATCACTTGTCCAAAGTACATTTGCTTACATGAGTTTTCAACACCATTAGATGTTTCTTATTAGTACCCACTTGTGCATACTGGAGATTTATGATTAAGTTAATAACATTATTAAAGGCCAGAAATTGTTGGAAACCACAACTCAGAAACCATCAGTCCTAGTCAAGGTTCAGTTTTAACCACACAAACTGGTTTATTCAATAATTAATAAATGGCAGAGAGCCTCACTTAGTGTGCATGTGTTTACAATATGTGGCCTCATGGTGGCACTCCAGCAGCCAGCACAATAAATCTTTAATTAAGTTTCCCACTTCCAGAATATCCATCCATTATCCAACCCGCTATATCCTAACTACAGGGTAACGGAGGTCTGCTGGGGCCAATCCCAGCCAACACAGGACACAAGGCAGGAAACAAACCCCGGGCAGGGCGCCAGCCCACCGCAGCACTTCCAGAATAGAGAAATACATTTCATTACCTTCTTTTTTTATCTTAATTTATTAATTTTGTTTCAAAAAAATAAAATTGCATGCAATCAAGTTGAACTTACACAACAAATGACTTCATAGACAAAATAGAAAGAAAAAAAATCATAAAATAAACCTAACAAAACAGAAGTTAACCCCCACCTGAATTTTAATTACATTATAAATAAAAGCACAAGGCAAAGCAAGCACTAACGTCTGCTCGCATTACTCATTTGTCACTATTATTTATCCCTGAAGAGTGCTACACAAAATAAAGGTGGAGAGTCGTGAGCTTTTTTCTTTAACCCGCACACATACACCTGTCCCTAAGTTGTCAGAGTGAGGGTTCCATTAGCTAAGGTCGAGATCTGCTCCAATTAAGTGCCAGATGTGAACTGACTGGCTTTGAAGAAGAAATTGTTTTCTACGATATTGGAGTCAGCTGACCTGAAGAGGCCACTCCTTTTCTTTTCATAACTTTATTCGGATGGGCAACCTACTGGATATTTCATGTGAGCTTCTGTCGTGTGTCCTCATCTGGACAGTTTTTGATTTTCCTCTAAAGAGAGTTAAGACAATACAAAGAAGGATCCAGAGGTCTTCACCTTTATTTGATGCAATCACTTGTGCACCTGGCAAAGTGAACTTTGACAATTTAAATTTTAACTCAGAGATTTGTAGATGGTCTAATTTGTGTTGCTATCATGGAAAAGTAGCGTTTCTTCCCAATGAAGAGGCGTATCTGCGAGAATTAAAAGATTTGTTGTTTGGTGAAAGTGAAATCCACATACGCGAGCGGCAGAGACGCAAAGTGGCTGGCGCGTCACACAGGCACTGGGGGTTATTAAGCGAAGAGAACAGGGGGGATATCCCCCTAGTTTTAAAAAAAAAACTTTTCAGGAAGAAAACAACCCATTATTGGAGATTTATTCTAGTAAAATAGTGCATTCGTTAACTCCACTAGCTCAGACATCTTGGGACAAGTTGGCCTGTGAGTTGCAAGTTAACAGTTACAATCTATTAAATAACGTAAAATGAAAGAACACTCAGTACAAGTCCTGTTCATAGTTGCCACTTTATATAGCAGGGAAAAAACTTCAATTGTATATGTAGGGGACTTTAAACCTTTAGACCTCATTCAGAACTCAGATTCATTCTACAAATTACGCCATCTTGTTGACCACACTTGCCAGGACAGTCTTTTGGTGACTGCTACCAGGGCTGAAGAACTTTCAGAATCCACCTCTCCACAGTTAAACAGAAGGGAATTTTCTCTGGTTCCTACCTGCCTTCTGCTTTATTTACTTTGGGGTAGCAACGTCAATTTCAGTCAGTCTTTTTCCATGCATCTGCTTCAGGATTGCACAGATTTCCTGGCTTTATTTTCTAAAAAGACAATGACAGACCACCTAGGGCTGAATACTCCTGGGTATGACTGATTTCCTCAGAACTATCTGTAATGAAATATATTTGGAACATTCTGGAACACCAGTGTGAGAATGTACTACATTTAAGAAACTGTCTCTGGAATTTATGCAATAAAGATAATAATAAGGTTTCTTTTCTGCTTCTAAAATTACATAGAGAACTTTACAGGTTTGTAGGGTCATTATTGTCGCCTTACAGAGTTCAGTGAAATTCTTTCTTACTTGCTCGTTCTAATCAATATGTAACAAGTCCTCACTCTCTGGCAGCATGACAAGTGAGTTTATACAATTTAAAGGTAAAGTAACCTAAAATGAGTTTCATTTTCTGAAGTTTAAAGATGGTAAAAATTGTTTAAATAGCCAGGTTTTGATTGGCAAGCAGTGCATTCTGGAGCCTTAATTGTTTTAGGACTGTGCTACCCTCTTGAGAAATTGGTGGGATTAAATGGGTCTGGAGAACTCACAACAGGATCTGAGCATTGACTTTTAGGTATTGTAACATCGCTGTGTGTGTCTTAATAATAATAATAATAATAATAATAATAATAATAATAATAATAATAATACATTTTATTTATATAGTGCCTTTCCCATGCTCAAGGCACTTCACAGAGATTAAGAAAGAATGGCAGGGTATACAGTATATAGCATTGTACTAAACCAGATAAATAAATAAAGAAGCGTAAGATAGTAAATTCAGAGAAAAAAAGCCTAACAGACAACATAGTTGATGGTCTCATACACACACACAGGTTACATGAGCATCTTGACAGACAGGTAAACTGAGAGAAGGGTAATAAAGTCAGGTAGAGCTAAAAGCCTTCCTGAACAGATGAGTTTTGAGTTGTTTTTTAAAAGAATTCATGGAGTCAGCTGATCTGATTAATTTCGGTAGGCCATTCCAGAGTCTGGGCGCTATACAGCTGAAGGCCCTGTCACTCATGGAGTGTAGATTAGTGGGGGGTACAACAAGATTGTCAGAATCAGAGGACCTTAGTGGGCAGACAGGCACATAGTGATGGAGAAGGCCACTGTTGTAGTTTGGCGCAAGGTTGTTTAAGGCTTTGTAGGTTATTAGTAGGATTTTATATTCGATTCTGTAAGACACGGGGAGCCAGTGAAGGAGAAGCTGGATGGGTATGATGTGCTCGCTGCTGCTGGTCCGTGTAAGGACTCTGGCAGCCGAGTTTTGAATAAGCTGGAGCTGTGATAGAAGATTAGAAGGGGCACCTGCCAGTAGGGAATTACAGTAATCGATGTGGGATGTGATAAAAGCAGGGACAAGTTTCTCAGCGTTAGAAAAGAAGAGGAAGGAGCAAACACATAATATGTTACGTAGGTGAAAGTAAAGTTCCTTAATGTGATTTATGTGGGCGGAATAAGAAAGGGAGGAATCAGAAATGACACCAAGATTCTTTGCAGTAGAGGCAGGTCTGATGAGATCACCACCAAGATGGACTGGGAAGGAGCTCATTTTATCAAGTTGCATTTTAGCCCCAATTTGCAGGAGTTTAGTTTTGTTGCAATTTAATTTTAAAGAGTTCTGCTCCATCCAGGTATTAATTTCACTAAGGCAGGTTGTGAGCTGAGAGAGCTCTGATGAAGTTCCACTTTTAACATTGAAATACATTTGAGTATCATCTGCATAAATGACTTGAGAGGGACACACTCCCCAAGTGTCCATAAACAGTAAGAGGGGCCATAAAAGCAACTCCCACACATGTGGGATGGGGGTCATAGACAGAGTACTTGGAGAAACCACTTGAGGCAAGTCTCCCTGCTGGTGTAGTTTAATGGCCTGGGTGAACAGCTGCCAGTGAGACTCAGATGGCCTTGGGTTGGCTTATAGAGCCAGGGAAAAATGTGGTATACAGGTTACCTCAAACCCCAGGTGAGTGAGATAGAACTGGAAAGTGTGTATGTGCGGGCAATGGGACAAAGCAGCTGGGAGCATGTGGTGCCACAGAAAACCTGTGTGGCACAGAGGAGCAGCCAAGGAAGGCAGTAGCAGGACTGGCCAATGGTCCTGTTCAGGGCTAACTACCACCAGTATTCCATTCCTCGATCTCTTGCACTTGTTGTTACAGTATTAAGCAGAAGAGATAACAGAGAAACTGACTTAGAGAAATACCAGGATTACCTTGCTCCGAGTACAGCTTTGTCTTGTAGTACAGGCATCCCCTAAGTAGGTGGTCCGTCCTGCATACACCTAATTGGATGATTAAAGCATTGAATGATACAGAGACCAGCTCAACAGCTGAGGGGTGATTTTTGGCAATTATGTTGGCAAAACAGACATTACATAAAACCCCTGCAGGATACTGAGATATCATTAGGTAAAACTGAAGTCAAAAGCATAATGGAATAGCCAGCTTTAAATGATTGGCAAGCCCAGTGGGAAAATAGTCAGAAAGGAGGACATTTATTGCAGTGGCCTGAGATATGTTTAAATATCATCTTCATTA
The DNA here is from genome assembly GCF_016835505.1 of Polypterus senegalus. Taxonomy (NCBI): domain Eukaryota; kingdom Metazoa; phylum Chordata; class Cladistia; order Polypteriformes; family Polypteridae; genus Polypterus; species Polypterus senegalus. The sequence continues at coordinate 31,358,788 of NC_053171.1, read as the reverse complement.
TAGAAAATAACAATTTATTATAAATACAGAAAGAATAATATCACTGCCAAGTAAAACAAATTTATATGAAATTAGGAATTGGTAATAATGCCAATAAAGTGGTGTAAAGGAAATATTAGAACATTTTATAATGTATTGTTTAAAATATAGAGAGCAAATGCAGAGATTAATTTAAAATGACTCCAGTTTAAGTAATTTAAACAAAATAATTATGAAGATTATAGAGAATAAAACTGGATATTTGAAAGACACACATACAGTGGTGTGAAAAACTATTTGCCCCCTTCCTGATTTCTTATTCTTTTGCATGTTTGTCACACAAAATGTTTCTGATCATCAAACACATTTAACCATTAGTCAAATATAACACAAGTAAATACAAAATGCAGTTTTTAAGTGATGGTTTTATTATTTAGGGAGAAAAATCCAAACCTACATGGCCCTGTGTGAAAAAGTAATTGCCCCTTGTTAAAAATAACCTAACTGTGGTGTATCACACCTGAGTTCAATTTCCGTAGCCACCCCCAGGCCTGATTACTGCCACACCTGTTTCAATCAGAAATCACTTAAATAGGAGCTGCCTGACACAGAGAAGTAGACCAAAAGCACATCAAAAGCTAGACATCATGCCAAGATCCAAAGAAATTCAGGAACAAATGAGAACAGAAGTAATTGAGATCTATCAGTCTGGTAAAGGTTATAAAGCCATTTCTAAAGCTTTGGGACTCCAGCGAACCACAGTGAGAGCCATTATCCACAAATGGCAAAAACATGGAACAGTGGTGAACCTTCCCTGGAGTGGCCGGCCGACCAAAATTACCCCAAGAGCACAGAGACGACTCATCCGAGAGGTCGCAAAAGACCCCAGGACAACGTCTAAAGAGCTGCAGGCCTCACTTGCCTCAATTAAGGTCAGTGTCCACAACTCCACCATAAGAAAGAGACTGGGCAAAAACGGCCTGCATGGAAGATTTCCAAGACGCAAACCACTGTTAAGCAAACAGAACATTAGGGCTCGTCTGAATTTTACTTAGAAACATCTCAATGATTGCCAAGACTTTTGGGAAAATACCATGTGGACTGATGAGACAAAAGTTGAACTTTTTGGAAGGCAAATGTCCCGTTACATCTGGCGTAAAAGGAACACAGCATTTCAGAAAAAGAACATCATACCAACAGTAAAATATGGTGGTGGTAGTGTGATGGTCTCGGGTTGTTTTGCTGCTTCAGGACCTGGAAGGCTTGCTGTGATAGATGGAACCATGAATTCTACTGTCTACCAAAATATCCTGAAGGAGAATGTCCAGCCATCTGTTCGTCAACTCAAGCTGAAGCGATCTTTGGTGCTGCAATAGGACAATGACCCAAAACACACCAGCAAATCCACCTCTGAATGGCTGAAGAAAAACAAAATGAAGACTTTGGAGTGGCCTAGTCAAAGTCCTGACCTGAATCCAATTGAGATGCTATGGCATGACCTTAAAAAGGCGGTTCATGCTAGAAAACCTTCAAATAAAGCTGAATTACAACAATTCTGCAAAGATGAGTGGGCCAAAATTCCTCCAGAGCCCTGTAAAAGACTCATTGCAAGTTATTGCAAACGCTTGATTGCAGTTATTGCTGCTAAGGGTGGCCCAACCAGTTATTAGGTTCAGGGGGCAATTACTTTTCACACAGGGCCATGTAGGTTTGGATTTTTTTTTCTCCCTAAATAATAAAAACCATCATTTAAAAACTGCATTTTGTGTTTACTTGTGTTATATCTGACTAATGGTTAAATGTGTTTGATGATCAGAAACATTTTGTGTGACAAACATGCAAAAGAATAAGAAATCAGGAAGGGGGCAAATAGTTTTTCACACCACTGTAGCTATAATACTTTTAAGAACAGACATGAAACTATAAAAAAAGTCTACAACTCCGTCCAGCACATGGAAATAATGAATCATTATTAGTGAAGCCAGCCATACCAGAAACCTAAAGGGGTTAAGGTGGGAGAGTCTGAATGAAGACATGTTGCCTACTGTGACATGACAAATTCGTTTATTCTGACTTTTCAGTCAAGGTCTGAATTTGACTCTCAAGAACTTTTTAATTAAATTGAAAGTGAGGAAAATTATTTTATAGGTTTATACATTAGTTTCAATAGACCATTATTGTGATATGTACAAAGTGCAGTGAAATTTATAATTTTATGTGCTAGTCAATATGCAACATGTCCTCACTCTCTGGCACCATTATTTGTGAGTATAATATACTTACCTTGAAACTTTTGTGTTTTATACCTTAAAAATCTCCAAACATGTTTGTCATAACCTAGAAGTATAATAGATTACAATATATGCCAAATGTTTATATCTTAGTTGAGCATTAAGATAGAAAAGTTAGTCTGACCTCAGATTTCTAGTGCTTGGTGCCTAGTTTAGATTTATTTTACTTTTTCTTTTTTATTCTTTTTCATGATAATTATACATTTTCATTGAGCATCCTCAACTTTTGCCAATTCTTGATGTATATTATTCTTTTCAAAGAATTTTAACTACTCATGCACTGAGTGTCAACTTCTTCTCATCGTTGGTGTCAGTTATTTACTAGCACAAATGAAACACATTTTTTGGCAAGTGTATTATTTATTTATTGTAAAGAAAATCTATACAGTATTCTTAAATTTGTTGATGTGAGCTTTATTAGTGTCTCCTACATTTGTCTCAAACTACAAGTGAGTTGTGGTCTGATATTTGACACAGTTAGTGCTCTAAGTTTAGAACGTACTCTGTATAAACATGCATATACTGTAGGCCTAGTGCTCATTAACTTCCTGAAGGAACAGATTGACAGTGCTGTCCTGCATGTGTCACCTCAAGAAGAGCTAGACAACAAGAGGTAAGATTGAACTGCTTAAAAATGGTGCTTCAAAATGAACAAGCAAACAAGCCACTCACCAGACAGATGAGGGTCCGAGCCTATACAAGAGCGCTTAGTGAGGTGCCAGGGGTTTGTCTTGTTTCGGTCTTCTGCTACAGTGTACTGTAGTCTCATTTGCAGTATGGGACTTTTTCTAGTCATTTAAGAGTGAACACATCTCTAGATGCTGATAGAAGTGAACAGCCACTATGGCGCCGTGTGTTTTAAAATGTAAATGTTTATATGGTGTTTTCTGTTTTTATTTAAATTTACTTTTTATTTTATCATAACTCTTATCTAAAAGGTGTACATTACTCAGAGCTAGTCAATGGGAAGTGTTGTATCTTCTTCTTCTTCTTTCGGCTGCTTCCGTTAGGTGTTGCCACAACGGATCATCTTCTTACATATCTTTCTGTCCTCTGTCCTCTGTCCCATCGCCTGCATGTCCTCTCTCACCTCTCTCACCACATCCATAAACCTTCACTTAGGCCTTCCTCTTTTCCTCTTCCCCAGAAGCTCTACCCTTAGCATCCTTCTCCCAATATATCCAGCATCTCTTCTCTGCACATGTCCAAACCAACACAATCTCGCCTCTCTGACTTTGTCTCCCAACCATCCAACTTGAGCTGACCCTCTAATGTACTCATTTCTAATCCTATCCATCCTCGTCACACCCAGTGCAAATCTTAGCAGCTTTAACTCTGCCACCTCCAACTCTGTCTCCTGCTTTCTGGTCAGTGCCACCGTCTCCAACCCATATAACATAGCTGGTCTCACTACCGTCCTGTAGACCTTCCCTTTCACTCTTGCTGATACCGGTCTGTCACAAATTACTTATGACACTCTTCTCCACCCATTCCACCCTGCCTGCACTCTCTTTTTCACCTCTCTTCCACAATCCCCATTACTCTGTACTTTTGATCCCAAGTATTTAAACTCATCCACCTTCGCCAACTCTACTCCCTGCATCCTCACCATTCCACTGACCTCCCTCTCATTTACACACATGTATTCTGTCTTGTTCCTACTGACCTTCATTCCTCTCCTCTCTAGAGCATATCTCCACCTCTCCAGGGTCTCCTCAACCTGCTCCCTACTATCACTACAGATCACAATGTCATCAGCAAACATCATAGTCCATGGGGACTCCTGTCTAATCTCGTCTGTCAACCTGTCCATCACCATTGCAAATAAGAAAGGGCTCAGAGCTGATCCCTGATGTAATCCCACTTCCACCTTGAATGCATCGCTCCTACCGCAGACCTCACCATTGTCGCATTTCCCTTGTACATATCCTGTACAACTGTTATGTACTTCTCTGCCACTCCCGACTTCCTCATACAATACCACAACTCCTCTTGAGGCACCCTGTCATATGCTTTCTCCAGGTCTACAAAGACACAATGCAACTCCTTCTGGCCTTCTCTAAACTTCTCCATCAACATCCTCAGAGCAAACATTGCATCTGTGGTGCTCTTTCTTGGCATGAAACCATACTGCTGCTCACTAATCATCACCTCGGTACTTAACTAACCTTCCACTACTCTTTCCCATAACTTCATGCTGTGGCTCATCAATTTTATTCCCCTGTAGTTACTGCGGTCCTGCACATCTCCCTTATTGTTAAATATCAGCACCAGTGCACTTCTCCACTCCTCAGGCATCCTCTCACTTTCCAAGATTCCATTAAACAATCTGGTTAAAACGCCACTGCCATCTCTCCTAAACACCTCCATGCTTCCATAGGTATGTCATCTGGACAAAAGGCCTTTCCATTTTCATCCTCTTCATAGCTGTCCTTACTTCCTCCTTGCTAATCCATTGCACTTCCTGATTCACTATCTCCACATCATCCAACCTCTTCTCTCTCTCGTTCTCTTCATTCATCAGCCTCTCAAAGTACTCTTTCCATCTGCTCAACACACTCCCCTCACTTGTGAGTACGTTTCCATCTTTATCCTTTATCACACTAACCTGCTGCACATCTTTCCCCACTCAGTCCCTCTGTCTAGCCAATCTGTACAGGTTCTTTTCTCCCTCCTGAGCGTCCAACCTCTCATACAACTCATCATACACCTTTTCTTTAGAACCTCGCTACCTCTCTCTTCACCTTGTGCCTTATCACCTTGTACTCCTTGTCTACTTTCTGCATCTCTCTGACTATTCCACTTCTTCTTCACCATCCTCTTCCTCTGTATACTCTCCTGTATTTCCTCATTCCACCACCAGGTTTCCTTTTCCTCCTTCATCTTTCCAGATGTCACGCCAAAAACCCTTCTTGCTGTCACCCTTACTACATCTGCTGTAGTTTCCCAGCTGTCTGGTAACTCTTCACTGCCACCCAGTGCTTACCTAAACTCAACCTTGCCATCTTCTTTTTTCAACTTCCACCATTTGATCTTTGGCTATGCCCTCACTCTCTTCCTCTTCTTGATCTCCAGTCATCCTACAGACCACCATCCTATGCTGCTTAACTACACTTTCCCCTGACACCACTTTGCAGTCTTCAATCACCTTCAGATCAACTCTTCTGCATAGAATGGAATCTGTCTGTGTGCATCTTCCTCCACTCTTGTACATAACCCTATGTTCCTCCCTCTTCCTAAAATACACATTCACCACAGCCATGTCCATCATTCTGGCAAAATCCACTATCCTCTGACCTTCTTCATTCCTCTCCTTGACACCATACCTACCCATAACCTTCTTGTCTCCACAGTTCCCTTCACCAACATGCCCATTGAGATCTGCTCCAATCACAACTTTCTGTCCCTCTGGGTACACTGTTCATCACTTCATCCAACTCACTCCAAAAATCTTCTTTCTCACCCATTGCACACCCAACTTGGAGTGCATATGCACTAACAACATTCATCATCACACCTCCAATTTCCAGCTTCATAATCATTACTCTGCCTGACACTCTTTTCACCTCCAAAACACTCTTGACATACTGTTCCTTCAGAATAACCCCTACTCCATTTCTCCTCCCATCCACACCATGATAGAACAATTTGAATCCACCTGGCCTTACTCCCCTTCCGTTTAGTCTCTTGCACGCACAATATATCAACCTTCCTTCTCTCCATCATATCTGCTAACTCTCTCCCCTTACCAGTCATTCTGCCAACATTCAAAGTTCCTACCCTCAGTTACACTCTCTTTACTTTCCTCCCCCTTCTTCTTCTTTGGCCAACAGTAGCCCAATTTCCGCCAGCACCCTGTTGGCTAACAGTACTGGTGGCGGTCATTGTTAACCCGGGCTCGACTGATCCGGTATGGAAATTTGTATTGTTGTCCGCATATTGATTTGGCAAAATTTTACACCGGATGCCCTTCCTGACGTAACCCTCCCCATTTATCCGGGCTTGGGACTGACATGAAGAAACACACTGGTTGTGCATCCCCTGTGGCTGGGATGCATCCCCTGTAGTCAGAATGATATTTTTAACCACTTTTGTAATTTCCGTTGGGGTCTTGACCTGTTCAACTATACCCATAACAGCCCAACTAGCATCATAATGATGAAGTCACAAAATGACAGCAAAACAAAAGATAAATATTGTTAACATTGAAAAATAAATTTCACAAAATTAAACTGAAGCCCAAAATATAAAACACCTACTGAATAATAAGCCTGGTAACCTTGAAACTCTTAAATACCTTTGTAAAAGAAATGGCATTAATTAATAAGACAAAGAAAAATTGAAGAGCCAGGCCAATTCAACAACAGTTCCTTGGGTTCAATCCTGAAGAGCTGCAGAAATGAATGTTTTTGTTCCAACCAATTTTTAAACCAGTGGGTTATTTTACTTTTAAATTACCACATTGTTTTATTGTCCGTCCTCTTGCTCCAACTCTCAGTAGCAAGACATTTACATCTATGACAAATGTAGAAGTATTTGCATTTTTGCCATGTTTTTGAATTCTTAACACTCTTTTGTCAATTTGCTTTTAATTCATAATTAACATTTGTAGCTTTGTTTCTATTCTGATCTTAACAATTAAGAAGCAGAATAGACCCCAGAACAAAGCTGTTGAAAAGCCGCCGTTACTTCAATGTCAAACATACTAGTGTGCTCATTAGTAAATAAAGGCTTAAATAACTGGAACACCTGGACAACCAGAGTGAAATGATAATGATGAAAATATTAAAAAACATTAAAGATGAATATGTTCTCATGTAACACACATTAGTGCTTATAATATTCACAGTGAAAAATAGCAATTTTATAAGTTCTGGATTGACACCAGAAACAACAAACTTGGTAAATAAAAATTCACTTTACTAAGCAACAGTACAATTTAAAGCAGGAGATGGTTTGGAAGAAACCCCACAGTCACAATGGGTCCCAAGACTGATGCCCTAGGACAGGAGTCTTTCAAATAAGTCCTGGAAGACCATAGTGGCTACAAGTTTTTGCTAGAACCCGATATCTTAATTAGAAGTCAATTATTGCTGTTGAAGCACTTATAACTCAACCAACATTTTTATGCTTCATTTTTGTTGTCTGGCTTGTTTGTTCACTCTTTTTATTTGCCCCTTATTAGCAATAAGATGCAAACGATAAAGAAACCTACAGGCTACAAATCATTTGGATGACATTTCTGGAAGGGAAAAAAAGCCTATGATGTAAGAATGACCTGACATGGCAGAATGAAAACACTAACAGCCACAATATAAACTAAAATCTGTTATTGGCAATGATTGGTTTCTAATTAAACATTCGGGTTGGAACAAGAACCTGTTAGCCACTACGACCCACTAGAACTGACTTTGCAGACCCCCGCCCTAGGATTTAATAGCCACATGCCAAGATACATTTTATAAGGATCCATGGACATTTTATGAAAGTTGAGAAAATGATCCACAACAGAGAACGAGTCAGACAGAGAGTGAATGCATTTATACAAGAGGACTGTTTTGAGATAATAGCCAATATAACACTGCCATCCATGTTATTCTAACCACTTTTCAGGAGAGACTGAGGAGCTCCCAGACTATTCTCAGCCATTGAGTGTGTTTCTATCAAAATACTAAACAGTACTAAAAATCTCAATTCCAGTCCACAACCACACCCTCCATCCCATACGTCCTCAGTCCTTACAGGAATATAGATACCCAGAAGGCTCAATAGTGTACAACAAGGACCAACGGAAATGATGGTTTTAGATGTGTAACTTTTGTTGCCATAGTAATGATAGATTTGATCATAATAGGAGTTCAAACCAGCAGAGATAAAAGAAAAAGTGTACAGATTTAATAAACCAAAAGGCCAAAAATGTAGCCAAAAAAAGCAAAAGACGAGTTTCACAGTGCAGGTAAAAACCTGGAATAAACTCACTAGGCCGATGCCAGACACAGGGTAAAATTCAAAAATTGAACGAGATGAAAGCTTTTGTAATCAAAGGCTAAACATGCAATAACTGAGCTGCATAGGGAAGAAAAGCAAAGCTCTAGTAAGGAATCTGGAGCAAACTGCCAAGTCACATAACTGAAGAATCCTTGACTTTTAAAAAGTGTCTGAATGAAATATTGGCACAACAAGCTATCTGCTAACCAAATGAGCTTGATGGACTGAATGGTCTCTTTCTAATTATCAAAACTCTTATGCTTTCAACCCTCTCCTCATATCACAGCCAGGTAAGCAGTCAGTTCATAAGCGAGGTGGAGCCAAAGGCAGAATGCGCATGGTGGGCAGAACCAGCTGAAGTCTGCACTTAACTCTTGGGCTCTTTAATTTGGGGGGAAAAAGCACACTCTTGTTAAGCCTGCAGGCCATGCTCCTCAGGTACTTTGACATTGTGGTGGAGAAAAATGGGAATGTCTACAAAATATTGCTTTTACTTATACATTCTACAGTGCCCAAGAAAATGGCCAGAGCTTTCACTTTGGTGACTTTGGAGTTAAAACTGGACCAGATTTGTTTGTGTATTCCTAAATTTAATGGTCAAGTAAGATGATCCATGCTTACAGAATGAGGGGTTTTTGCTTTTTGGAAGCAGAGGTTTCATAAGATTGACGGGCTATTTGAAGGAATGCTTTGATCCACCAGTTAAATTGCCGTGTAATGGCCTATCATATGACACACTGAACTTTTGCCTGAGACAGAGTCCCTCGCAATGGACAAGAGCTAGACAACAGCTGTGGGTTTGTGATATGTCTCATTGTAAAAAGGATATTAATTATTGGATAGTGTGTACAGTGTAAAAAAATCTTACATGTATTCATCTGTTGTGAAATCTTCTTAATCTGGTCAGTGTTGCAGGAATTACATTTCTTTTATTGAAAAAAAGATTACATGTTTGTAATTGTAATGCAGCTAGCCAAAATCACTCATTAGCATAGCAGCAGTCCTGAGAAGATAATTAGTTTGTTATACAGTTCATTATATTAAAGGTGAGTTTATGCAATATCTGGTGGTAGAGAAAATGTTAGGAATTGGGTATTTATTGCTGTGGTATCACTGATCTTGTTTTTTGTCTACTTCAGCTTCAAAGCGAGGTACTCCTGCCAACCTATTCAGGTTTCAGCACAAATCTCCAGCTATCTCACTGCCATCTCAACATGGGTGAGTAAACTGAACCTTTCAAAATCAATCTTATTCTTATTCTTCTGATTTGTCACCTAGCATTGCCCTTGAAGATGTCAACTTTTCACCATCGGTCACAGATATTTTGCCATGACTTTAGACATTTCACTTTCATTTATTGAATATATTTCTTTAACAATCCAATACTGCCATTTCTTTCCTCATAATGTTCAGAGGATTTGATCCTTCCTCACTACTTATGCCACACAACACCTTGTTCAGGCACTGGCTCTCTGTCAGCTGGACTACTGCAACTCTCTCCTGGCGGGGCTTCCCTCAACTGCTATCAGACCTGTTCAGCTCCTCCAGAATGCATCTCTTTGAATGGTGTTCTCTATTCCTCATTTCGCTGATATTACACCTTTGCTTCACTAAATCTACTAGAATTTTGGTGCTGCAATGATCCATTTCAAAACTCTTGTCTTGATCTATGGTTCATTGAATGGTTCTGCTCCTCAGTATATCCAGCCCTTAGTCTCTCCATATGTCCCTTCATTTCATTAAATATTAATGAAATGCTGAGTCTATCTACTACTGAATAGCTGCTATTGAATTAACAAAGAAATTAGGATACTGATGTTTGTCTTAGTTTAGTTGCGGGTTAGTTTATATAATAGAAGTAGTATCTTGGTCTCTGTTAATTTTGATGCTTTCACTTTCTACTCATCCTTGTATGCATGATAATAATAATAATAATAATAATAGTAGTAGTAATAATAGTAAAAATAAATTAACCAATTAGGTAGTGTGGCTTAGTGGCTAGAGAACTGAACTTGAAGGCAAAAGAGCAGCAAGTTTATCTCAGCTTCAAACTCACTGTGTGGCTCATAGCAAGTCACCTAACCTGCCTGTGCTCCTAAAGAGTTGTAATTTATCCTGATCCTGTAAATCATCTTGCGTAAATCAATTATATATTCAATCAAAATAATAATAACTTGTCAGTCTTTGGATTTTCCTGGGAGATACAGCAAATCTTGGCACTGTTTTGATCTTGCATAAATTAACACTTTAGGCAACCATTTCCCAGTCCTACTCTTGTTGACCGGCCATTGTCCATGCCTGGTTTTAGCTGAAAGAGCTCTCCTAACTGTATAAATTTAAATATTATTTGTTAGTTCTCACTGGGAGTGTTGAAAAGAACTGATTGAGCACCATTGTAGGCAGGTCCAGTTCCAGAAAGGTCATGTAGGTGAGCTAAGCCCTTTATAAATATCATGTCATGCCCTCCACCTGTTACAATGTCATGTTATATTTAACTTTCTCTAGTCTTGCAAGGGGATATTTTTTGAAGTATGTGCACTCACTGTTTTTTGTTACGGCACTTACTGATGATGCTTAAAAAAGTAAGTGCATCCTTTAAGATTGTTGCTTGTTCCTTTGATTTTTGATGATCTATTTTTTCTGACTAGCTGGTTAAAATGTTTGTTCCTGACTGATCCCTTATTTTCATGCTGCTGTTAGATAATTGGTCTGTTGGCTCACTTGGGATTCTATTATTTTTTAGCTTCTTATTTAGAAAAAAACAACAATTAGGGGTTATGTTTAGGGAACAGAACAGGATTACTAATCTCAAAAAGCAGTTCAGTTGAAATTAAGGCAAAGGATCTGTTTTCTACTAGCAGCATTAGTAGAACTAAGTAAAGAGCTAGAGTGAAAGCCTACCACCACGAGGCCCCATGCAGGATCCGAGTTGACAGTCCTACCCTATCAATTCCCATCAGCATTGTGGAGATCTGGCACAGGTATTCCCTACAAGAACCCTCACTGCATGCCTAGTTGTATGATATATCTTTTTGATATACTTTGTACATCCCCAAGGAGATTTTGTCTTTTCACATGACCTGTGGGGGTTAGACTGCAGGGTCAGCAAAACTATATCGGAATATACAAATAATGAAATACAATAAAGCAAAGCAAAACAGAGAATCCCAGTGCAAAATATCACTTCTGGGGTGGCTTGGTGTGGCCTACTGACCACTGGACTGCACACCACAAGGCGCCTGAATCAAGTCACCTAACTTCCCTCTGCTATAGCTGCAAAAAATACCAAATTCAGTTTATTTTTATCATACACAGCAGATGTAGTAAGGGTGACAGCAAGAAGGGAGCTTGGCGTGACATCTGGAAAGAGGAAGGAGGAAAAGGAAACCTGGTGGTGGAATGAGGAAATACAGGAGAGTATACAGAGGAAGAAGATGGTGAAGAAGAAGTGGAAAAGTCAGAGAGATGCAGAAAGTAGACAAGGAGTACAAGGAGATAAGGCACAAGGTGAAGAGAGAGGTGGCAAAGGCTAAAGAAAAGGCGTATGATGACTTGTATGAGAGGCTGGACACTAAGGAGGGAGAAAAGGACCTGTACCAATTGGCTAGACAGAGGGACTGAGTGGGGAAAGATGTGCAGCAGGTTAGTGTGATAAAGGATAAGGATGGAAACGTACTCACAAGCGAGGAGAGTGTGTTGAGCAGATGGAAAGAGTACTTTGAGAGGCTGCTGAATGAAGAGAATGAGAGAGAGAAGAGGTTGAATGATGTGGAGATAGTGAATCAGGAAGTGCAACGGATTATGAAGGAGGAAGTAAGGACAGCTATGAAGAGGATGAAAAATGGAAAGGCCTTTTGTCCAGATGACATACCTATGGAAGCATGGAGGTGTTTAGGAGAGATGGCAGTAGAGTTTTTAACCAGATTGTTTAATGGAATCTTGGGAAGTGAGAGGATGCCTGAGGAGTGGAGAAGAAGTGTACTGGTGCCGATATTTAAGAATAAGGGAGATGTGCAGGACAGCAGAAACTACAGGGGAATAAAATTGATGAGCCACAGCATGAAGTTATGGGAAAGAGTAGTGGAAGCTAGGTTAAGAAGTGAGGTGATGATTAGTGAGCAGCAGTATGGTTTCATGCCAAGAAAGAGCACTAGATGTAATCTTTGCTCTGAGGATGTTGATGGAGAAGTTTAGAGAAGGCCATAAGGAATTGCATTGAGTCTTTGTGGACCTGGAGAAAGCATATGACAGGGTGCCTTGAGAGGTGCTGTGGTATTGTATGAGGAAGTCGGGAGTGGCAGAGAAGTACATAACAGTTGTACAGGATATGTATGAGGGAAGTGCGACAGTGGTGAGGTCTGCGGTAGGAGTGACGGATGCATTCAAGGTGGAAGTGGGATTACATCAGGGATCAGCTCTGAGCCCTTTCTTATTTGCAATGGTGATGGACAGGTTGACAGACAAGATCAGACAGGAGTCCCTGTGGACTATGATGTTTGCTGATGATATTGTGATCTGTAGTGATAGTAGGGAGCAGGTTGAGGAGACCCTGGAGAGTTGGAGATATGCTCTAGAGAGGAGAGGAATGAAGGTCAGTAGGAACAAGACAGAATACATGTGTGTAAATGAGAGGGAGGTCAGTGGAATGGTGAGGATGTAGGGAGTAGAGTTGGTGAAGGTGGATGAGTTTAAATACTTGGGTTCAACAGTACAGAGTAACAGGAATTGTGGAAGAGAGGTGAAAAAGAGAATGCAGGCAGGGTGGATAGGGTGGAGAAGAGTATCAGGAGTGATTTGTGACAGATGGATATCAGCAAGAGTGAAAGGGAAGGTCTACAGGACGGCTCTGAGCCCAGCTATGTTATATGGGTTGGAGACGGTGGCACTGACGAGAAAGTAGGAGACAGAGCTTGAAGTGGCAGAGTTAAAGATGCTAAGATTTGCATTGGGTGTGACGAAGATGGATAGGATTAGAAATGAGTACATTAGAGGGTCAGTTCAAGTTGGATGGTTGGGAGACAAAGTCAGATAGGCGAGATTGCAAAGAGGAAATGAGGAAGGCCTAAGAGAAGGTTTATGGATGTGGTGAGAGAGGACATGCAGGTGATGGGTGTAACAGATCAAGATGCAGAGGACAGAAAGATATGGAAGAAGATGATCCGCTGTGGCAATCCCTAATGGGAGCAGTCGAAAGAAGAAGAAGAAGAAGTTTGTAGATATTTTCCAAAGGCCAAATTATGTTTACTCAGATTTTTTATTCCTTTTTTTATTACTGATTTTTTCCGATTACTGTTTGACTTTGATTTTTGCATAGTACTTTTCAGGGGCAGACTGGCCATTAGGGCATTTGGGCAATGCCCGGTGGGCCGGAGACTCTGGTCTGGTTATGGACCGGCCGCTTCATAAAATAAATTTTATGTACTGATTACTGTTTGACATTATAAATAATTTTCTAAACTGCTAAACATTATCTGTCTGGTACTGTGATTTATATAGTCCTATATAATATACGGTATTACATCATCATGTTGTTTTAGTTGTCAGTACACCATGTTGCAGCGAAAAATTTGGTCAAAACTGCCTTTTGCCAATTTCTGTTTCAATACCTCTACATTTTGGTTAGCATATACATTATTGCAATTTATTTTATCTCATATCTAGTATTTAAATTCTTCAGTACTAATAATTAGTTTAGATTATTTATTATACATTTTATTGTTGTCTGGTCGTCGGCATGAGTGATAATAGTGATAATTAGTGGTTTTTAGCTGCAATTATTAGTATGATGAAATAAAGTTATAAAGCACAGGTTAGGAATTTTTCATATTAGGACATTTATAGTTATTTATCGTTAAGTTAATGGAAAATTTCAATCATGTGAGGTTTTCATTACAATCTCGGTTATAATTTATTCCATTGTAAATGAGCAGCTACTAGCCTACTAGGGTACTGGCACTTGGACATGACATTGACATTTGACATGTACTCCAATAACGTGTAAAACATGTTACTAAATTTTTATCCATCCATCCATTTCCTAACCCGCTGAATCCGAATACAGGGTCACGGGGGTCTGCTGGAGCCAATCCCAGCCAACACAGGGCACAAGGCAGGAACCAATCCTGGGCAGGGTGCCAACCCACCGCAGACTAAATTTTTATTCTTCATGAAATTTCATTTCTAAGCATTTCATCAAATTTTAAGTTATGTCTAAACAACAGTGTACAGATTAAGTTTGGCAACAGTTTAGATAGAGTTCATATCATAGGCTCATAGCAAGTAGAGAGTACTGAGTACTCATCACAAATTTTAAGAACATCCCAATGAACAATGGGCTGAGTGAGTGAGTGAGTTGAAGGATGCTTGGGCCGGTTTTGAGACTCAGTCAGCTTCTGGTACTTTTGTTTCTTTTGAGAGATTGGCCTGATTTTCTTGCTGTGGTCCTGGTGTATTTATTTACTATGTTTTATTTTCTGGGACTCTCTTAAAAATCTGTCCCTTTTCTATCTGGGACAGTCAGCTTTGGAACAATGTCCTAAGCCAGGGGTGAGTAATCTGCAGCCCTCCATGCTGCATTAAGCACTTTGAGCTACTGTTTGTATGATAATGTGCTATATAAATAAATGTTGTTGTTGTTGTTGTTGATGACTGATGTTGCTCACCCCTGTTCCTAAACAAAACTTTCAGAACGATAGGAGCAGCACTAATACCTCAATTTTATGGCTTGTAGCTGACTAACTTCCCTGTAAGCTAAGCCTTAGTGACCCCACTTATAACAGTATGTTTACTTTTATGCAGTACAGTAGTTTGTGGATTAAGGAATTTCTCAATGTTTGTAAATCCTATTAGAAAGAAATTAACCTATAGAAAAGTAAATTA
This sequence comes from Polypterus senegalus, assembly GCF_016835505.1. Lineage (NCBI taxonomy): Eukaryota > Metazoa > Chordata > Cladistia > Polypteriformes > Polypteridae > Polypterus > Polypterus senegalus. Next base: position 31,343,651 of record NC_053171.1, on the reverse strand, counting down.
AAAAGTGGTTAAAATTAATTATATAATTAAACAGTAATTGGTTAACTGGATCAAACAACATGATTCTTACAGTACAGAGCATATATGGGTGTCCCTTCTGGGACGGGTTGAGTCTCCTTACCTGGCGGGCAGGCCAACTGACCAGAGGAATGCCCTACCTGGGCCAGGACGCAGGCAAAAGATCTCTTTGTGAAAGTCAGTATGTTGGCACCCGGCTGGGAATGACCGAAGATCCTTTCCCAGCTGGAAGTCCAATGTTATGGAGAGACCGGTTGGAGGAAATCTGCTATGACTTTTTGCACCCCTAGTATGCTAAAATGCAGAATCCCTGAGCTTTGGTGCCCATTCATACATTCACAGAATATGCTGGGAATTGTAGTTCCATAAAGCAGCTTTAGGGAGTGCTGTGGGAATTCATAACCCTTACATTATGGGACTTCTGGCTGACAGGCAGTGCCCTGCCACCGGAAGTACTCCATGGTCTCAGATAAAAGGAGGTGCTCTGCCTCATCCAGGCAAGTTGGAGTCGGGAGTGGAGAAAAAACAAAGCTTGCCTGAGAGAAGTGGAGGAAGGAAAAAGATACAACCTCAAATCAGAAAAAGTTGGGACAGTGTGGAAATGTGAATAAAAAATAAAGCAGTAATTTACAAATTTCCCTTAACTTTTATTTCATTGCAGACAGTATGAACACAAGATAATTCATGTTTTTTTGGTCAACATCATTTGATTTGTAAATAAACATCCATTCTTGCCATTCAGGCTTGCAACACATTCCAAAAAAAGTTGGAATGGGGGCAATTCAGGGGTAGTAATGAGGTATAATAACTAAATAATGATGTGATTTGAAACTGGTGATGTTAACAGGTAATTGCAATCATGATTCTGTACAAAAGCAGCATCGAGGAAAGGCCTACTCCTTTAGGAGCAAAGATGGGCAGAGGATCGCCAGTTTGCCACCAAGTGCGGGCAAAAATCTTTGAAATGATGAAGAAAAACGTTTCTCAAAGACAGATAGGAAGAGATTTGGGCAATTCTCCCTCTACAGTGCATAACATAGTGAAAAGAATCAGGAAATCTGGAGAAATTACCGTGCGCAAAGGCCAAGGGCGCAAGCCTGAACTGAATGGCGGTGATCTCCGAGCCCTCAGACGGCACTGCATTAAAAACCGTCATTCATTAATAAATGATATAACTGCGTGGGCTCAGGACTACTTCAGGAAGTCACTCTCAAGCACTACAGTACATAGTTACATTAGGAAATGCCAGCTAAAACTGTACTGTGCCAAAAGGAAGCCCTACATAAATAGTGTTCAGAAGCGCCGTCGACTTCTCGGAGGCATCTGGGATGGTCCATTGTGCAGTGGAAACGTGTATTGTGGTCAGACGAATCGGTTTTTCACATCTTTTTTGGAAGAAATGGATGCTGTGTGCTGCGGACCAAAGAGGAAAAGGACCATCCAGACTGTTACCAGATACAAGTCCAAAAGCCAGGGTCTGTCATGCTATGGGGTTGTGTCAGTGCCTTCGGCAAAGGTAACTTGCACTTCTGCGATGGCACCATCAATGCTGAGAAGTATATCTCAGTTTTGGAGGAACAAATGCTGCCTTCAAGACAACGTTTTTTCCAGGGACGCCCATGCTTATTTCAGCAAGACAATGCCAAACCACATACTGCGCGCATAACAAAGGCATGGCTGCGTAAGAAGAGGGTGCGGATGCTTGACTGGCCTGCCTGCAGCCCAGATTCGTCTCCTATAGAGAATGTTTGGCGCATTTTGAAACGAAAAATGCGTCAACGAAGACCCTGTACTGTTGCGCACCTAAAACGTTGTTTGCAGGAAGAATGGGACAAACTAAAACCTGCAACACTTAGTCACTTGATTTCTTCGATGCCTAAACGTCTTTTAAGTGTTGATAAATGACAGGGGAAGTGTACAAAGTGGTAAACTGTCCCAACTGTTTTTGAAATGTGTTGCAAGCCCGAATGGCAAGAATGAATATTTATTTACAAATCAAATGACGTTGACAACAAAAAAACATGAATTATTTTGTGTTCATACTGTCTGCAATGAAATAAAATTTGAGGAGAAATTATAACTTGCTTTTTTCTTTTTTTATTCACATTCTCCACACTGTCCCAACTTTTTCTGATTTGGGGTTGTAGAAGGGAAGAAGATTTGTGCCTGTGCGACCTTTCGAGAGGCCTTTGTAAGGTACTTGGTTGTAGTAATCCTTTTATCTGAATTCAGGACTTGTGTCTGTGTGGTTGTGTCTGGCTTTAGTGTGCTGCAGTGCCCCCTACAGGTCATGATTTTAAAATGTAACTAACACTAAAAGTTGTTCATACTCGTGACATTGTGGAAAAGCAAGACATATTTTTTTTAATTAGCAATACCAGCTACAAAATTCATGAACCTGTAATGTCTAAGTTGATAAGCAGCTCTGATTTCACTCATTTCTCCTTGTACAAGGTTTACCAATAGGCTTAGTAAATATGCCTATACAAGCATTTGCCATGTGAATGTTGTTCTAAAGATAAGCATTTTCTTTAAATTTAAACAAATATCTTGTCCTCACTGGCTTCTTACAATGGAGGTTAATGGGGATTGAGCCACCACCAGAAAAAAAAAGCCTAAAAACTTACAGATGAAGTGTCAAAAGTTTCAATGTAAGTAAAAATTTTGTTTGTGGCAACCAAAGGGATACGGAAATAATAATTTTATCACATATTCCAGGTACTCTTTTCCTTATAAAAAGGATACCTTTACTATTAGTGTGTGTGAGCTCTCACATAAATATAGCGGAAAATCAAAACTAAATATCCATGTAACATGAAAAGTTTACTGCGATTTGGTTTTTTGAGAGGAAACCATGCCAGTGGGGGTGTAAGAATATGGCAGAAGAAGACAAGCACTGAGATTTCGTGCATAGCTGGGTTTCTTTTAAAATGGCTGAAATTCATACTATTGGTGTTTATTTGTTCAAAAATAACACATATAAATGATTTTACAAGGTGTGTTGTCTGCAGTGGGCTGGCACCCTGCCCAGTGTTTGTTTCCTGCCATGCGCCCTGTGTTGGCTGGGATTGGCTCCAGCAGACCCCCGTGACCCTGTAGTTAGGATATAGCGGGTTGGATAATGGATGGATGGATGGAGGTGTGTTGTGGACAAGTGGAAGGACAATAATAATGCCAGATGGTGATAATAGCAATTAAACAGAAACAAAAAGCTGTCTTTGTGACTTTTCTTTTAAAGGTAGCAGCTCGATTGAGCAGGTCTTTCCTTGGGAGCTCTGTTCTGGTGGCACCTTGGGTTCAAAATGAGACGTCTTTCTCTGGAGTGTCCGCTCTTTTATTGGACTGCAGCCGGGAAGGGGCGGAGTCAAGGGTGAAAAGGGAGATGACAATGTTAACAACAGCAGCTCCTCTCAGCCAAATGGTGGTATCTCTTACCTCTGATAAACTTATCCTCTGATGTGCATGCATGACAGTGTGTAATTCCAAGACGCAGATGAGTACTTGACAAACGTCTTGGATGTATTTGCTAAGTTTTTAAGATTTTTTTATAGCATGATGCCCCATTAGCCTCCATTGTAAAGCTCCAGTAAGGGCAATTTATAGAAAATACATAACTTGAGAATGTAATTTCGCAGGGTAATTGCATATATACTACGTTTGTGAAGAAATAACTTTGAATTGTAAAATACTGAATTGATCCTATAACGTAATAAAGTAACCTCACTACATAATTATAATTAAATTAGAAATATTGGTCATTTCATAACCATTTATTAAGCACATAATAAAGTAAAAAATAAGCTAATTCATCAAAATGGCTGGTAACATCAAGGACAGTCATTAGAATGAAATAATAAAGAAGCAACCCCCAAGTTACAAGCTTAAAATCCGAATTTGAAAGCATTCCCCAAATGTCAAATCACAGACACTCCCAAAACTAAAGCTTTCAAAAATAAAGGGGCTCAAGGTGGTGAGGCCTCCACAGAACATTACAAAATCTCTTTTCATTTAATTTTAAACTATCCTTTTTCATACAAGGAAATGATGCAGTAGGAGTATAGACACCAGAAGGAACTGTATTGTAGTTTAGTGAGGATGGAATTAGATAAACCAATGAACAGGTCAGTTCAGGTCAGGTTGGGGAGCGTGTACTGGTACAGTGTGTTGCTGCACCCATCACATGATGAAACAGCTTAGGATCCTGGTTGACAACCTCCCAGGCAGACACACGGTCCAGTCCCACCCTCCATAAATGACCCTCTATCTGCTGCAGCCAGGTGTTACGTGGGTGTCCCCTTAGCCTGGTCCAGCCACTTGATTCCTCAAAAATGAGGATCCTGCAAGCTGGATCACCCTCAGGGAATTGTGCCACATGACCATAGTGCCGTAACTGAAGCTCCCTCACAATGCAGGTAATATGCCTCATTCTGGACTCCATGAGCAACTGCTCATTCGACACCAGCTTGTACCCAAGGATTCTCCAAAGAGACAAAGTACCAAAGGAGTCCATTCTTTGTCTCAGGTCACTGGATAGCGTCCATGTCTCACAATCATATAGCAAGACAGGAAGCACCAGGACTTTAAAGACTTGGACCTTCGTACTTTTGCATAGATATCGGGAGTGCCATACATCCCTTTCCAGCGACCTCATGACCCCCCATGCTCTCCCAATCTGTCTGCTGACTTCATAGGAAGAGTCACCAGAGACATGAATGTCACTGCCGAGGTAAGTAAACTTCTCGATGAGGTCAACACTCTCTCTGCAGACAGACACACTGCTGATGGCCGTGACCAAGAGGTCATTAAAGGCCTGAATCTTGGTTTTTATCAGGAGACTCGCAAGCCCAGGCACTCAGACTCCTTGCTCTGTCTCTCTTTCTTAACAGTGTCACCAAATTATCTAACTCCTAATAAGTGAGGGCTCAAAACGTTTGATCTGTTAGGACATGTCCAGCAGGAGCCTTGGGATGAAAAGGGCATGTCTAGGTGAGGAAAAACTGCATAACTAGAGAGGTATCACCTGAAATTTCATTTTCTTTTCAAGCAATGTAGAGACTATTAGCTAGCTACATCCTGCAGGGGGTGCTCTCTCACCAGGCATATTTTCTTCTACTCATAACCCTAGATGAATACCAACATTATTTGCCAACATTGCAACAAAAACTTCACTTCGCTTGTTACTTTCCTTGTGTGCTTACATTATCAAAAACAAAGAAGTGAAGAAGGCACAGAAATCAGAAGACTGTCACCTGGTCACGCCTGTGAATCCAGGAGTAGGCTTCCTTGTGTTGATTTCATCAGGAAGACTTTGCAAGGTGACATACTGAAACTGTAGGATTACAGGAGACCATGTTGCTAAATTCCCGTTCAGAAGCTTGACTGACTGTGAGTAAACTCATATTTACTATAATACCAATTCCTGCATATGCAGTAAGTTTCCATTTTCTATCTTTTAAACAATATGAATATTCCTCTTGTGAGGAAATTAACTAACAAAGAAATACATAAAGGGGGTTTATAGTTTCATTGACCCATCAAATATCTGAACCCAACTAATCCAGTTCAGGTTCACTGGGGCCTAGAGACTATACTGTAGACTGGCACCAGTCCTATGTAGGACCCCAATTCATACACACACGGGCTGATTTATCATCACAGACAAACCTATCAAATGCCTATTTGAAGTTTGGGAGCAAACCACTGAATATGTACTCAAACAACGCCTTTGCATGGATTTGAACGCTGTCTAATGGAGGCACAAGCAGGAATTGCTCTTTCAGCTTGACACTCAATAACTTTTATATTTTTCAAAGTTTAGAAAGCCACTTGTTCTTTACATTTCCATTGAGTTTATTTTTACAGAGTACAATATATGTAAAAAAAAGAATTAAATTGGTTTAGTATGGTGTAGTGCACTGAAAAGTAAATGGAAACTTTGTAGAAGAGCATACTATCTATATCTTTATAAGCATATGGAATCCATGTAAGTTTAGTAACATAGCATAATATTTTTGAATTTACTTAATCCAATTCAAGAAGACAGTGTCTTTATCTATTCCTACAAGGCATGCTACAGTTTTTAACAGGGCACCAGTCCATTGTGGGCCCAGACACATGCACAACCACAGCCATAGTCACACAGGCCTAGTCTCATTAGGAAACATAATGTTAATTTTCACTCGTATGCAGATGACACCCAGTTATACCTTTCACTTAAATCAAATGAAGTATCTCCGATGTTGTCTTTAATTAGTTGTGTTAGTGAATTAAAGGAGTGGATGGATGAGAACTACTCATCTTTAAACACAGATAAAACAGAGATGTTAATTGTTGGAGGGAATGACGCTGATCACAGCAATATTCTGTCATCATTTAACTCAGTTGGAATCCCCATTAATTTTACTGAATCAGCCTGCAATCTAGGAGTTATCTTTGATTCTAGCATGTCATTTAAAGCACATATTACAAAGTTGTCCAAAACATGTTTCTTCCATCTTAAAAATGTTAGGAAATTAAGGTGCTTTCTAAATAAACAGGATTGTGAGAAATTAATTCATGCATTTATCTCTAGTAGGATTGACTACTGCAATGCGGTGTTCACTGGCTGTTCAAACTGTTCTTTATACAGCCTCCAGTTAATCCAAAATGCTGCTGCAAGAATTATTACAAGAACAAGAAAGTATGAACACATAACTCCAGTTCTTAAATCCTTACACTGGCTCCCGGTTAAGTTTAGGGCAGATTTCAAAATCCTCCTTTTAACATATAAAGCATTAAATGGCCAAGGTCCGGCTTAGTTGTCTGAACTTATCATGACTTACAAACCTGAGCGCACATTAAGATCTCAAGATGCTGGTCTGCTTAGGATTCCAAGCTTTAATAAAATAACAGTGGAGGTCGAGCTTTTAGTTACAGGGCCCCTAAACTGTGGAATGGTCTTCCTGCTTCTATAAGAGATGCCCTTCGGTCTCAGCCTTTAAATCTCCGCTGAAGACTCACAACTTCAGTTTAGCATATCCTGACTAGAGCTGCTGATTAACTGTACAGACTGCATCTCTGTTGTTAGTTATTAGCACTAAAACATAAGTAACATGATAGTTAGAATTTGATACTAACCCTCACCTATTCTGTTTCTGTTCTCGGTACCCAAATGTGGCAATTGGTGCCACGGCCCACCTGCCAAGTTGTTTGCCTGCCTATGGTAAAGTCATCCCTGATGGAGGATCACAAGAATCATGGGAAAGAGGGGTCCTTTCATCAGAGCAACGTTTCAGCCGTGGAATGGCCAAATGGGGAGGCAGCTTGATGGATGAGGTCTCCAGGACTCTAAAAATATCCAAATCTTATTATGTGATATCATCTACTGTTAAATTCTGCTCCGTACTTCTAAAATTTTTATTATTATGCTGTATTGAGGATTTGTTCTGTTCTGTGTATTGTGTTGCATTGACCCCCTTCTTTTTGACACCCACTGCACGCCCACCCTACCTGGAAAGGGGTCTCTCTTTGAACTGCCTTTCCCAAGGTTTCTTCCATTTTTCTTACATGGTTTTTTGGGAGTTTTTCCTTGTCTTCTCAGAGAGTCAAGGCTGGGGGGCTGTCAAGAGGCAGGGCCTGTTAAAGCCCATTGCGGCATTTCCTGTGTGATTTTGGGCTATACAAAAATAAACTGTATTGTATTGTATTGTATTGTAGTCTGGAATCTTCAGTCCACCTAACACATGCAAATTTGAGGATATGTGAAGAAAACCAAAGAATCCAAAGGATGCTGAATCCATGAGACTGCAACATTAACTATTACACACACTTAAAAGAATGGCATCTATTTAAAATATTAAGGCCTTATGATTATCAAACAAAATGGTAATCAAAGAATTAAGACAACAGTTTTACTCCATATTCTCAGATTTCTATATGAGCATGGACAGTAGTTCTGCAGACATCAAACTAGTGCTGCATCGTTCAGTTGTGTCTTTTCAATCATATCTGGTGTGATGATGGCTACAGATGCAATGAAGTTCTCTCACAGATGATTCACATTGTTGACTTTTTCAGTTTTTCACATACTGCTCCATGAAAAAATGTGGAGACATTGGATCTAAACATCGGGGTGATTACCTCTATAGTGGTAATGTAATAGACAGTTTTTTGATGTGTAAATCTATTAGGGTGAGTTGTATTGAGACAAACTGCCAACTTTCCTCTATCTTTACATGTGCCCTTTTGTTTAGGATGTGTCATGATTTGTGATTTTGTTAAGCTATAATAATTTCAGGGCGGCACGATGGCGCAGTGGGTTCGCTTCCCGGGTCCACCCTGTGTGGAGTTTGCATGTTCTTCCCGTGTCTACGTGGGTTTCCTCCCACAGTCCAAAGACATGCAGGTTAGGTGCATTGGTGATTCTAAATTGTCCCTAGTGTGTGCTTGGTGTGTGGGTGTGTGGGTGCGCCCTGTGGTGGGCTGGCGCCCTGCCCGGTGTTTGTTTCCTGCCTTACGCACTGTGTTGGCTGGGATTGGCTCCAGCAGAACCCCGTGACCCTGTAGTTAGGATATAGTGGGTTGGATAATGGATGGATGGATAATAATTTCAAATAGTCCATTTCATTTACAGTGAAGATTGCAACAATACAATTTTAGAGATCATCCATACTTTAAGTGCTGGTTAATTGCAGCTTTACTAAAGTTTTAATTGAATAAACTACGTCACGACTCCTTACATATTGTTAATGTTTTTATTCCCTGTGGCTTACTGCTTATCTTTATCTTATGTGTACTGTTTGCCTTGTAATACTTGTACAGAGATGACCAAATGATTTTACTATTATGGCATAATAGAAATTTGGTATAATGTTAATTTATATAATCTTTAGCCTATCCTGTAATCTTTTAAAATTAGCTGACTGTGGGTCTCGATTCTTAACAGCTTGCCTAATCTCATCCCTTAGATACTCAAATAGTATGTAATATAATTAAAGTGGCGGTCAATGCATGGAGCTGAATTCTGTAACCATGTTCCTAGAATCATCCCACTGAAAATTCTGGAATGATGTTCAGATCATTCAGATCTTCTTACTTATACCAGTTAATCCAATGTATGTCACAAGAAAACCTGCAATGATAAATCTGGAGTCATGGAGTTTTCATCAGATTCTAATCTTTTCACTAGTGTGAATAAGAAGGATCCAGCATCTTACTAAGTGATATTGTTCGATTTCTATCATTTTGTCCACAACTACAGTTTTGTTTGCTTTATCACATCTGTGACAAGGTACAAGAAACTGTATATTCTGATAAACCTGTTTTTGTACCTGTGTTGTATTTAACTGACATTACTCTGATTGCTTGTTTGCCTGTTACTCTATAAAAGTCATTCAATCCTACAACAGCTAAAGAAAAGACAGAGCAATATCATTTTTTAAGCATTATTTATGTAAAGTAGCTGTTGATTAAAATTCTTAAAAAGTCTTATCTACTGTAAAAATGAATCAGTCATTCCTGTATAAATGATATTTGCTTCACTAAGACCCTCCATATTTTATTAACTTGATGTTCTGATTTTAGAGGATATTATTATTCAGACATTTACAAATTTGATTGGATTCATTTTTCTACTTTATTTGGGGGATCATTCACTATGCTTGGGTGACATGGTAGCTCAGTGGATAGTACTGTCACCACACCAACTCATCTTTCTGGGACTGACTCCTGTGCCAGTCATTGTCTGCATGTAATTTGTATACTATCCTCTAAATCCTCTGCTTTTCTTCTTACATCCCCTAAGTCGTGTTTGTTAGGTTAGCCAGAGACTACAAGTAGGACTCTGTATTATTGTGAGTAAGGATTTGTGTGTATGTGTGTGTGTGCATACGACTAGTACTAACAAAAGGACCGTCACCCTGTCCAAGGCTGTTTTCAGCCTTTCACCCAGTCATGCCAGGATAGGCTCCAGCCCACTGTGATTTTGGGTTAAATTAATCAAGTCTGGGAATGTTACAGTAAGTTAAGTTAAATATTGCGCTTATCATAAACCAAGAAATAATATATTTAAAAAGTCTTACTACATTAGTTTCTCTCTGATAAGAACAGTAAGGTAAATCATAGGGCAGCTCAGAGAGGATCTAGCAAGTGAATAACAGAATTCTGATAGTAAAGACAAGATGGTGATATGACAGAGGTATCCAAGGCTACGGGCATTCAGCATTTGTATATATATATGACAGGCATATGCTATTCAGCATAATGGCTAAAGCTAAGTCACAGTGCAAGTTTCAACTCTGCCCTTCTGTAAGTCTTGAAACTCAGCTTTTGAAATGACTGTCAGGAAGCAATGAAACATGGCGGTGAATATTAACTTTTGATAGAAAACTGGTGAATTGTCCTGGTATGAGAGAGACTGATATCGCTTGTTCCATGAAAGGTCACAGATAAGCATAACCTGTCCTGGGCCGCATCAAAAATAAGAGAGAAGCCAGCCATGGGTAAGATGCAGGGCAACGTCTTAGAGACTTTATAGCCGGTGATTTGGAAGATCTGCATGTCTTTTGGAGGTGAGAGAAAAGTGAAGTGCCTCAAGAATACATGGAGATCGTACAAACTCAACGTTGACGGTGACTTGCCTAGGATTCAATGGACTGTGATGTTTAATGTATGTTACTTGTCTTGTATTCCAGTTTGCCAACGCCCATTTCCAAAGAAAATACAGTGCTTTTTATTTGTCACATGTACACACACAGGGGTGCACAGAGAAATACAACTCATTGAGCAGCCTGTATTTGCAATAAAATTAGAAAGTGTACGTTAGAATTTAATATTAAAAGGTAAAGATTTAAAATACTCATTAATTACAGTTTTATCCATCCATCCATTATACAACCCGCTGAATCCGAACACAGGGTCACGGGGGTCTGCTGGAGCCAATCCCAGCCAACACAGGGCACAAGGCAGGAACCAATCCTGTGGCAGGGTGCCAACCCACCGCAGGACACACACAAACACACCAAGCACACACCAAACACACACCAGGGCCAATTTAGAATCGCCAACTCACCTAACCAGCATGTCTTTGGACTGTGGGAGGAAACCGGAGCGCCTGGAGGAAACCCACACAGACACGGGGAGATAATTACAGTTTTAATAACTGTTAAATAATTATTCAATATTAAAAATAGTTCATACAAAAACAAATGACTATTTTCACAATTTTGAGAGATGCCTGTCAAGATGAGCATTAGTTATTTTTATCCCCTAGAAATTAAGCTCTATTTCAGTCTTTCTGTTCTTGATCTGAGGTAACGCAGGCACCTTCTAGATCTTAACCACTTAAACTGGCTGTAGAAAGGGTGAGAGGAGCCCATCATGTTCCTGGCTACCTTAGTAATATGCCATTTTGTATATCGTCCTATCGGGGTGGATGGTAGTGATATCCCCAGGACACGCTCAGTCGAGTACATACCGGTAGCTCTTTTTATCCCAGGCACTGATGAATCTTGCCAGTATGCTTTCAATGGCTGTGTGGTAGATGTGCCTCAGGACTTTTTTTGACAGTCAGAATTTCTTCAGTTGCCTGAGATGATCAAGGTGCTCCCTTGTGTTTCTTACCAGAATGTCTGCGTGTGTGGACCATGTTAAATCACTCCTGATGTTCATCCCCAGGTACTTGAAACAGTCAACCTTCTCTACAGCAGTACTGTTAATGAACAGACATGTACTTCATTTTTTGCTTCTCGTTCTCCCTGCTGAAGTCCACTATGAGTACTTTTGTTTTGCTGACATTGATGAACAGGCTGTTGTCCTGCCCCCATAGTGACTGGACAGACACTTTGTCTAGGTAGGGCTCCTTATTGTTGTCGCTGTTGTCATCAGCAAACATTACAATGTTATTTCAGCTGTACCTGGCTACACAGTCATGAGCTAAGAACACATCCCTCGGGGTTGCCAGTGTTCAGGATAGTGGAGCTGGAGGTATGTTTTTCCACCCTGACTACTTCAGGTCTGGCTGACAGAAAGCCCGAGATCCATGTGCAAAGGGAGAAGTCTTGTGGGGACAATTATATTGAAGGTTGAGCCTCACATAGGATTATGTTGTATTCTTTGAAAATCAACAGGTAATGATGTTATCTGTGCAATCGTCTGCATAAAATAATGATTGATCGATGGTTCACATGGTTCCAAAGGGATCTATTTGGAGGGCTGTTTCACCGCATAACAATAGTATAGAGGGCAAAACTTTAGAACAAGACATTTTTATAATGTAGAAAATCTGCAGGATTCAAACTTCAAAATGAGTAGAGAAGTATTGCCTCTACTGCGATTGTTTAAAAAGATATTGGACAATTTCAACCCCATTTTAGCCCATTTTGAGTCCTTGGACCCGAAGAGTGAAAGCTTAATCTACAGTAGTAGAGTGGCGAGCCTTTGAGTTGAGGCATAACTTCAGTACCGGATAATATTGATAGGGAAAATAATTCGACAGCATCTCAAACTGGAGTCAATAATCAACTGTGCAACATTAAACTGATTTAGATTTTAATGAATTTTCCTCGTGCAGATGAACAAAGGTGTGCAAATGTAGTTATTCCTCATGGAGTATACCATAAGCATTATTGTGATTTCAAACTAAATGATTAATAGCTTGCTCCTACCAAAATAAATTCAACAAAAAAGAACCAGAGCTCCAAAGATCTTCATGTTAGTCTTTATCATTTGTATCTGCTGAAGACATTGAAGTGTTGGAGAAATTACCTTTTGAGCTTAAGCACATCCCATATAAAGTGATGCAGATAGAATGCCCCTTGACTATCAACTGCTCCATCATGCAGCTGTTTAAATTAACCCTCACTCAGGTCACCATTGGCCAGAACAGGAGGCATCATAATGGAGATGCAGTCAAGACTCTTCAGGTGCAGTACCACCAATTTGTAAGGAGATGTCAAACTGTATACCAGTAAGATAACAACCCATTAGAAATCACCAATACACTGAGATTAAACTCTAAACCCCAAAGCTGCATGACCAACATCTGGCCTTCTTAATAAAATACACAAAATAATAATTTACACTACTGTCTAGTCTACGAAGTGCCTTTTAAAGTTATCCAAATTCATTTAATTGGTTGTTAAAAAGCATAATGTATCACACATTGAGACTCTTTCTAACTGGACTTAGTGATATGTTTAACTGAGAGGTCCACTGTAACCTTTTACAAACATTTATAAATGCATAATCACACACAAAACAGAAGTATCTATCTTTGGTTTGTTCCAGAGTGACCATTCTGCAGCAGAATACTTTCAGTTGCTAAATTGCCTCCTTATTCTGTTTTTTTTACCTAATTAAAAGATTCTAATTAATGTGATTGCATGATCAAATCAAGATTGGTGGTACAGATTTATCCATTTCCTAAGATTGAATTTGACAAGTTATAATCTTGGTGGGTTAGAGACTACCCTGGTACAGAACAGTAACCAGTTTTGATCAAACCAGCAGTGCATCAGAGGAGACACCACACACTCACACACCATCCGGCCATCATCACCCCTCCAATTTCCAGCTTCATAATCATTACTCTGTCTGATACTCTTTTCACCTCCAAAACACTCTTGACGTACTGTTCCTTCAGAATAACCCCTACTCCATTTCTCCTCCCATCCACACCATGATAGAACAATTTGAATCCACCTCTGATCCACCTGGCCTTACTCCCCTTCCATTTAGTCTCTTGCACGCACAAGATCTCCATCATATCTGCTAATTCTCTCCCCTTACCAGTCATACTGCCAACATTCAAAGTTTCTACCCTCAGTTACACTCTCTTTACTTTCCTCCTCTCCTACCTGCCTCCGGACACGTCTCCCCCTTCTTCTTCTCCTTCTTCTTCTTTGGCCAACAGTAGCCCAATTTCCGCCAGCATCCTGTTGGCTAACAGTACAGGTGGTGGTCGTTGTTAACCCAGGGCTCGACCGATCCGGTATGGAAATTTGTATTGTTGTCCGTATATTGATTTGGCAAAATTTTACACCAGATGCCTTTCCTGACGTAACCCTCCCCATTTATCCGGGCTTGGGACTGGCACGAAGAAACACACTGGTTTGTGCATCCCCTGTGGCTGGGTCAGCAAGAATACATGTACTGTGGAAAGCAAAAGAAAAGGCAGAGGAAGGTGTTTGTGCTAGATGTGGTCAGTAGAGGGTGCTATTGGCATTTGTTTTAAATTTGGTGTCTAAATGGAACCAAGCATTATGGATTTCATAATTTTCGGTTTATGTAAAGTATGCCGCTGTAATGCCAATCAGTTGTTGCATTTCTTTTCCAGTGGGTTCATACTGCTTCTTTATTATATAACATAATGTTTAGGTTAAGCTAATGCTGTAGTTACTTCCATAAAGATCTGAATTTATCTGCAGCAACTAGTTTAATGAAGCATGAATAAATGACAGCTGTATGTTTCCTGGACCCGTTTATTCTTTTACAGGAATGTGGAGAGCTCTAGCCGATGTCAACACTTAAAGAGGTACATAAATCCAGTGCTGGGCACACAACCACATGGCGACAAATTTCCATGACTAATAGACATACAGTATGTTCTGGCTGCAGTGAGAAAGCAGATTAACTGAAAAACACAAAGACGCAGAAACATTTTTAAAATCCTGAGGATCGTGACAAGATTCTAACTATAGGATGTACAGCTCAGTCACCTTTGATCCACATCAAGCTGCCTTTAATGATCAATTCATTTATTTCTCCTTTCATTTTCAGTACTTGCTTATCCAAGTTAGGGCCCCTTGTGGCATGAGCCTATTCTGGCATTATCAAGCGTGAGGCAGGAAGCAAGCAGAATGTGCCAGTCTGTCTCAAGACACACACCCGCACTCAGTTTAGTCAAGATCTCTGACCCATTGTTAACAATGTATATTTTCAACTCATATAAAACTTGACACCACAAGAATAATGTTGTGATTCATATAACACCAACTGTGATATGTTAAACTCGACCTCCAGGAGTTTTTTCATCTTTGCCTATACAGAAAATTAATTTACTTTGTCATTGGTTAAAAGTATATTTGCTTCCTTTTAATCACTGTGGTCTTCTAATAATGGAGTCATAGCAGTAGTAGTGATATGAATATTATTATTAGTAGTAGTAATAGAAGTGCTACTAGTTTTAGTAGTAGTAGTAATATTAGTTATAGTAGTACAGAAGTACTAGTACTACTTGTAGTAGTGGTGGTAATAGAAGTACTACTAGTTTTAGTAGTAGTAGTTGTTGTAGTAATAATATTTGCAGTAGAAGTAATAGAAGTTGTGATGGGCGGCCACGGCCACTACCTGGCCAGGACACCAGCAGAGTGGAAGGACCAGGGGAGAGGGCATTGATGAGGCAATACCTCCCCTGGGACACTAGAGGGCAACCTTCTGCAGGGCATGTCAGGAACTGGAGTTTGGTGAAGCCCTGTTGGCTTCCGTTGGGGCCGCCAAGGGGAGCTGCAGAGCCCTGTAGAGGTCCTCCAGTGCACCTGGGAGTGATTCCAGGTTATATTTATGGTTATATTTAGGACCTAAGAGGAGCAGCCTCACTCCATTGAGGGGCCAGAGTTTGGAGGAAGGAATGGACAAAGCCTGATGAAGAGTGGAAGTGGATGGACTGGAGGCAAGGAAGGGAATGGACTGTATATTGGTGTGGTGTTGGTGGTTTGTTGAATGTTGAATTGAACCTGTGCACTGCCTGTCTGTGTCGGGGATTAGGGTGGCAGTACGCCCCCTAGTGGCTCACAAAGTACTAGTATATTCAGTTTAAATCTAATGAGTGGTTCGTTTCACCTCTAAATTTACCAAGATTATTAAGTACAGTACTACTTTAGTTTTGAAGGGTTTTCTGGAAACACTTGCTGATTAACCAACAATCATAATTACAAGGTAATGAAGTACTTAGCGTCGTGAAGCTCTCAGAAAATGCTGCTCAGTTTCTGATGACGGAACCGGTATTACATGTTTTAAGCCTGTTTTTACATACATGCTCCATTGAAAGCCACGCAAGTCTTACACTAGCCGATTCTCCCACTGAACTGTATGCACACACGATCCGACATACCTGCAGCTCTGCCCTCACGTGTGTGGTTGTGAAAAGGAGAAAGCAGAACGTTAAGATTATAGCCCACTTTCATTATCTTTAAACAGTGCAGAGACACCACAATTTAATAAAACTGATGAGGTTCTAAAAAATATATAAGCAAGAGCAAAACAGACAAAATGTTTTAAAGGTTATATTTAAGACAGTGTAATGCAACACAATGAATCTCAGGAGTCCACGAAGTGTAAAAATGCAAATACACCTGGGAACTCATTTATAAAGCTTGTGTACGCCGACTCGACACAGACTGGACACAGAGGCACACGTAAAATAAAACACTAATTTATTTTTCTTCACCTGTGGGTGCATGTCTTCCCCGTGTCCCACAGGCACAGCACCGTCTCAACAGCATTCCAAATACCAAAATAAAGAACACCACATTCTTCTTTTCCTCCACTCCTCCAAGGCAGCTTCGTCCTCCTCCTCCCGACTCTGGTGCCCGCAGCAGTGGCTGTAGGCTCCCTTTATAGCCCACCTGGAAGTGCTTCAGGTGGTAATTAACCTAAATTAGGCTGCACTTCCGGGTGCGGCTGCGTTGCCGCCCACACGGGGTCAGGAAGCCTTGCAGCTCCCCATGGCGGCGGCCACGGAGCCCAACAAAGATGAGCTCCGGTGTTCCAAGTTAATGGCCCCGATGCAACCCAGGGGGGCTGCGACTGAGTGTTCCGGGGGATGTAGAGTGCACCCCATGGGTGCTCCCCTGGATCCAGTGTTGAAGGGGCATCCCGAGCGGGCATGGGTCCTGGCTGTCCGCCACAATGCACCAAAAGAAACTCCAAATGTATGTAAGGAATTTGCCACGCAAATGTTGTGATTTATAAAAGAAAACTCTATGGGGAAACATGCTTGTATTTACAGCAACTCTGACTTATTCGTATGTAACATTTTGGAGAAAGTGGGAAATGACGACACCCTTGACCAAATAGGGAAATGCAACCAATCCAGCTAAATGAAGAATCACATCCATCCATCCATCTGTCCATCATCCAACCCGCTATATCCTAACTACAGGGGTCTGCTAGAGCCAATCCTAGCCAACACAGGGTGCAAGGCAGAAAACAAACCCCAGGCACGACGCCAGAACCACCGCAGGGCACACACACACACCCACACACACACCAAGCATACACCTGAACAATTAAGGATCACCAATCCACCTAACCTGCATGTCTTTGGACTGTGGGAGGAAACCGGAGCACCCGGAGGAAACCCACGCAGACACAGGGAGAACATGCAAACTCCACACAGGGAGGACCCGGGAAGCGAACCCAGGTCTGAAGAATCACATGCATTATTATATTATAACATAATTTAATAACAGCTTGTGATATCTATATATATAATTCACTAAGGCAAGACACCCATGGAAAGCACGCCGTAAGGGGCGTGGATTCACTAAGCCGCCGACAAGTAAGACACCTATGGCACACGCAGGTAGGAGCCACGCCAGAGGTGAATCGCCATATGCCTCGTGTAAAACGGTTTGCGAGGGGTATCCCATGGGATCCTTAAAACAATCCTTTACAACTGAGGTTAAAACACAATGAAGTAAGCAGTCTTTAAAAACCGAGTTTTCGGTTACGACGCACGACCGTGTGCACCATAACAAACTGTTTTACACGCTACATACAGCAATTCGCATCCGCGACAAACATGCGTCTTCTTAGATGCTCCTGCAGGAACACGGAAAGTCTACGTGAGTCACAGGTGCATCTGGACTGTGCAAAGACGACAACGACTCAAGTGACAAGTTGGAGGTGGGCACATGAGCGATGGCGGTCCGCCAGTTATCAGTCACGGACGATTGTGTGTTGGTTTGTTCCGTGCATTGTTACAATGTTGCTTTTCTTGCTGATTTATTACATTACTGATTTTTCACATGTTAATTTTCTCCCTGTGCTTAAAAGTGATTAAAAAACCGGCCTGATTATGCGGCGTATGGTATGCCGCGGGTTGGTTGGCTAGTTAATTATAATGCGCCAAACATTTTAAAACCCAAAAGTGATAAAGATGATGGAGAGATTGTTTTTAGTTCCCTTTGAAGAGGCCAATGCTGCTTAATTTTACTGAAGAACTTGTTTGGTTTTTCATCAGTTTATGTTGGTATTCCTGTTGTTACTTTTCAGAGAACTGGCCAATAGGTCAGGAATATCTCAGCCAGTCTTCACTCCATCATGCTCGGTGTGCTGAAAGCCATTAGCTGACCGAGGAGGCACTATATCCCAGTTACGTATGGTGTGGGTGTACATACATCAAAACTAACATTTTCACCAATATAAAAAGAGAATCTGCAGCAATGGAGCACTTAACTGAACTCATAAGGACATCTAGCAAGAATAAAGCTGTTTTTGTTAATTGTACGGTGGTACATTATATAAAAGTAAGTCATATGTGATTCCATGAGGAGGGTGACAAACAAAACATCTCCTTGGCCTCTTCAACCCGTGACTCATTTATTTTGAGGCAAATTGGCTTTGGCAGACCTCAGTTTTTCATATGTTCTATACTATTTGACATTACATCCATCCATCCATCCATTTTCCAGCCTGCTATATCCTAACTACAGAGTCACGGGGGTCTGCTGGAGCCAATCCCAGCCAACACAGGGTGCAAGGCAGGAAACAAACCTCGGGCAGGGTGCCAGCTCACCGCAGGGCATGCACACACACACCAAGCACACACTCGGGACAATTTAGAATCGCCAATCCACCTAAACCTGCATGTCTTTGGGCTGTGGGAGGAAACCGGAGGAAACCCACGCAGACACGGGGAGAACACGAAAATTCCAAGCAGGTAGGACCCAAGAAGCGAACCCAGGTCTCCTAACTGCAAGGCAGCAGCACTACCCACAGTGCCACATATAAGGTAATAGCACCCACCCACTGAAACGGTGGCACCATGTGCCTTTTCTGGACACTCAGAACACAGAGAAGAGGAGCTATGATGCTGCACATGATCTTGTAAGCTCAGTAGTGGAGTGCAGGCAGATACTCTTGAATGCAGTTGTGGGGTCTCAACACATCAGGAGGATGGAGGCTCTACCAGCCAGTGGAGATCTACTGCATCGTGACTGCATATGTGTGAGGCTGATCAGCACTGAGGTGTGTTCACTAAGTCACTAAGGCACATTTACAAGGTGAATGTGGTTTATCAAGGGTAAGTCGCATAACTTTTTTTTGACATGCGCATATTTTCACAATAATATCCATGTAACGTTTTATAAATGATTCCTCGGGTGATGATGGATGCGAACGACTGCCAGTGCTCAGTGGTGAATAGTTTAAAGACTCCGAAAACATCACTGACATAATTGATTGTTTAGAGGGAAAAAATAATGTGCATTATGGAGTGAACTGTGCATTGATTTGTTGTGGGGAAATCACACACACCTTTCACTTTATAAGGTAGTGTAATATTATTCACACTTTTTATGGTGTATTATTTTCCTAAATAATAATAAAAAAAAAAACAGAGACAGCTATTTTTGAATGGTGGCTGCAAACTTTTATTGTAATAAGCAGCTTCAGAAAATGAATGGATACATTATGACAGTCTGTAATAATTGATTTGCTTAAAAATTTGCATTTTGCAGCTCTTTCCTTCAATACATTATGTTTTTAAGTGCGAATCAAAGAACTAATACCAGATATGACCAGGGTGCTGTTCACATTTGAGAGCTTGAAAGCTTCATCGAAAGGCAGTCATTGAACTGCTGATTTTTCGGTGCTGAAAAATCAAAACTGTTCTGTGGATTCTATCTGTCCTGATGTTAGATGTTAAACAAAGTTCTGAGATCACACTTTCTTTGGTTTGATCCTAATCTTACCAAACTCGTTCAACTGCATTACTAATACACATATATATGGTTTGTCTTTGAAGATTGGTACTTAATGCCAATGTGTGGAGGAATTAAGTGGTTCACAGTGGAGGCTAGATGCTGGGAGGAACTAAATAAAATGAACAGATATGTATGCCTGTTAAAGCATTTTAAAGAGTGACTGAAGCTGTGAATGTTACATGCTATTTGCAGCTACTGTATCATGCTTTCTGGTCATTTAACCATGTTTTGGTCAAATGGTCATATTAAATTACCAAAAAAAAGTCAAGAATTCAGGTCCATTGAAAGCCTGATTGCTGACCATTAAGACGTTCATGTGATCTGAGACTCTGTTGTCCGGAACCTGAAATTTCTGACTTCTCTGCACAAGAGGCTTGTATCCTTCTCCCCTGGCACCTGTGCTTATGGACATCTCAAGGATGCTCTTGTCTGTTTTCAAGACGCACCGGGCTACAGATATAGGAAAATTGTGCTACACCAGCAGCGTGAACGGAATCCAAGCTTGAAGTGCTGAAGAAGGTCTTTGCGTCACTCATTCAAGCCATCAAGGAAAGGGCTCTGACCTCTAACACCTCTAATGATGAAAAGATGCGACAAGGGTTATAGTTGACTAAACAAATGATTGAGGTCCTTCTGTGAGGGACAGGCTGTCAGCTTCATTGAAAACATAGACCTTTTATGGGAAAGACCACTCTTCTACAGATGGGATGGCCAACACCCAAGTAAATTAGGCACCTGGGCCCTTTCCGCAAACACTGCAAATGTACTACAGCTTTCATGGTACTTTGCATTATGCATAATAATAGTCATGAACGTGTAGTAAAATGTAATAAATATAAAATGGGTTTACCTGTATCAAGCCTATAATTACGAAATATATATAAGTTGAAGTTTTAATCCATCCATCCATTATCCAACTCACTATATCCTAATACAGGGTCACGGGGTTCTGCTGGAGCCAATCCCAGCCAACACAGGGCACAAGGCAGGAACAAATCCCGGGCAGGGCACATGCACACCAAGCACACACCAGGGACAATTTCGGATCATCAATGCACCTAACCTGCATGTCTTTGGACTGTGGGAGGAAACCCACTCAGACACGGGGAGAACATGCAAACTCCACGCAGGGAGGACCAGGGAAACGAACCCGGGTCTCCTTACTGCAAGGCAGCAGTGCTACCTCTGTGCCACCATGCCACCCTTGTTTAGCTTTAATATTATGTTTAATAAGTATCTGTAGTTACCGTACCACTTCTGTGCTGTCTCCTTGTCCCAAAACCGTTAATATGGCATTACTTTATTTTTGAGGATTAAAATGTAAGGTCTTTTATGTAAGTGATCTTATAGCAGACAGGAAAGTCATTTTTTTAATTCATGGAATATGGCCCAGTAGTGACTACTCCTCTGAACTGTAATTTAATACTCAGTAGTTTCATCAAAGGGAGAGGTGGTAGCTTAGTGAATACCCCCCCGAACAGTATAAATTTTGGTACTTTTTAGCATTTCATCACTATTAAAGGAGTTTCCCATTCCCCTTTACTAACTATTCATCAATCTGCAAAATAAGCTTATAATGCCACATTTATTGATGAATGATCTGATTCATTAACTTATAATAACTAGTTATGATAATTTTGTAACAAGTGATTTCAATTGCCATGTAGATAATCATTGTGATCCCAAGGGTACAGAATGTATTGATTTTTTTTTTTTTTTACTTTACTTGACATCTGGGGGAGCTTTCAATAGATCTGGTCATCTCCTTCTGGCTTAGAAGTGCTGTGATACTTGTATATCCCATCATTACTCTGTTGTCTTTAATGTAACAATGCATTACTCTAGGACTAAAGAGGAGCATGTTTTTAACAGATATTTTTGATGACGCAACTGGTCATTTAATTTCTTATATAAATAATGAGTCTTACTCTGGCACTTACTGTAATAACCCAGTAATGTAAATAATAATGTTGACAGTTTTAATGCAAAACTGAAGACCATTGATGACATTGTACACTTTTAAAAATAACGGTTCATTAATGGCATTTTACTGGGTATCTGTGATTCCAGAACCACTTCATTCTGTGAAGTTAAGTCTCGGTATATGAGGTTGGTTCTTTGGCCTTTTAATTGGGTCCTAATATGTGAACCATGCAGTAATCTTTAATGTACAGTACCTGTAGCAGAATACCACACATCAAGGAACCCGGACTTTGTCTGTGTTATTGTATGCAGTAAGTATCCTTTGGCAATCAGAAACCCACTGGTATTTCATAAATCTGTCATCATCTATTCATAATAATTTATGCAACCTATTACAGATTTGAATGAATAAAGGTTCTTTCAGGATCCTCCTTGTGGATGGCATCATTCTTAAGAACCACTTTGGCCCCTTTTTTTAAAAGAGTGTAAAACCCTGAAAAACTTGTTAAAAATTGATGAGAAAGCACAGCTGGAAAGCAGAAACAATCTGGATACTTAAGAAAGCATCCCATAAGGCAGAGCATAAACAGAGAGAAACAAAATTATGAAAACACAATGAAATACCAGATCTGAGAGATGGTCCTGTTTCTCCAAAATTATAAACAATAATAGAATCTTATTTTCAGCCATTGACCATCTTTTGCACCTGGTGAGTCTATGGAAGGGATGTTTAAACTATCAATGGCTAAATATGAAGGTTTTGCAGCATTCTTTTCAGTGAAAGTACAGTGGTGTGAAAAACTATTTGCCCCCTTCCTGATTTCTTATTCTTTTGCATGTTTGTCACACAAAATGTTTCTGATCATCAAACACATTTAACCATTAGTCAAATATAACACAAGTAAACACAAAATGCAGTTTTTAATGATGGTTTTTATTATTTAGGGAGAAAAAATCCAAACCTACATGGCCCTGTGTGAAAAGTAATTGCCCCTTGTTAAAAATAACCTAACTGTGGTGTATCACACCTGAGTTCAATTTCCGTAGCCACCCCCAGGCCTGATTACTGCCACACCTGTTTTAATCAAGAAATCACTTAAATAGGAGCTGCCTGACACAGAGAAGTAGACCAAAAGCACCTCAAAAGCTAGACATCATGCCAAGATCCAAAGAAATTCAGGAACAAATGAGAACAGAAGTAATTGAGATCTATCAGTCTGGTAAAGGTTATAAAGCCATTTCTAAAGCTTTGGGACTCCAGCGAACCACAGTGAGAGCCATTATCCACAAATGGCAAAAACATGGAACAGTGGTGAACCTTCCCAGGAGTGGCCGGCCGACCAAAATTACACCAAGAGCGCAGAGACGACTCATCCAAAAGGTCACAAAAGACCCCAGGACAACGTGCCTCAATTAAGGTCAGTGTTCACGACTCCACCATAAGAAAGAGACTGGGCAAAAACGGCCTGCATGGAAGATTTCCAAGACGCAAACCACTGTTAAGCAAAAAGAACATTAGGGCTCGTCTCAATTTTGCTAAGAAACATCTCAATGATTGCCAAGACTTTTGGGAAAATACCTTGTGGACTGATGAGACAAAAGTTGAACTTTTGGAAGGCAAATGTCCCGTTACATCTGGCATAAAAGGAACACAGCATTTCAGAAAAAGAACATCATACCAACAGTAAAATATGGTGGTGGTAGTGTGATGGTCTGGGGTTGTTTTGCTGCTTCAGGACCTGGAAGGCTTGCTGTGATAGATGGAACCATGAATTCTACTGTCTACCAAAAATCCTGAAGGAGAATGTCCAGCCATCTGTTCGTCAACTCAAGCTGAAGCGATCTTGGGTGCTGCAACAGGACAATGACCCAAAACACACCAGCAAATCCACCTCTGAATGGCTGAAGAAAAACAAAATGAAGACTTTGGAGTGGCCTAGTCAAAGTCCTGACCTGAATCCAATTGAGATGCTATGGCATGACCTTAAAAAGGCGGTTCATGCTAGAAAACCCTCAAATAAAGCTGAATTACAACAATTCTGCAAAGATGAGTGGGCCAAAATTCCTCCAGAGCGCTGTAAAAGACTCATTGCAAGTTATCGCAAACGCTTGATTGCAGTTATTGCTGCTAAGGGTGGCCCAACCAGTTATTAGGTTCAGGGGCAATTACTTTTTCACACAGGGCCATGTAGGTTTGGATTTTTTCTCCCTAAATAATAAAAACCATCATTTAAAAACTGCATTTTGTGTTTACTTGTGTTATATTTGACTAATGGTTAAATGTGTTTGATGATCAGAAACATTTTGTGTGACAAACATGCAAAAGAATAAGAAATCAGGAAGGGGGCAAATAGTTTTTCACACCACTGTATATAATATGATATGCAGTATATACCCCAGATGTCAGGATCAAACCTAGCAGTGAATTAAAGTGAATGTAGTGAATAATGTGAATTTAACGCATTTAACTGATATTCACTCACTAAACACAGTCCATGTGTGTCTTTGATCCAGTCCATACAGGTGTCTGACTAATCAAAAGATTCATTTAAGACAGTTAATTGTTCTTTGGATTTGAATTTTTTTCATGATTCTCTAAGACCTCAGCATTGTTAAGCAACTACTTAAGAAAAATAATCTTGATGTTTCTGTTTTGGACAATTTTGATACCTATCTCTAATCTTTCTTGAAATTCTAGACGAATTAAATTATTGATTGAATACAATTTTTATTCTGAACAAGTATCAGGTTTCAGACCAAATCATAGTGCAGAAACTGTTTTGGTTAAAGTGTGCAGTGTTTGATAGCACTGATCACAGTATTCTTATTACCCATCTTAGACACTGGGTGGGTCTTTCTGGCAGTGCCTAGAGTTTTTAAGCTGTGGTAATTATACAACATAAATCCATTGAATTATGCATGATGTAGTGTGCCACAGGAATCTCTTTTTGGGTCCCTTATTGTTCTTAATCCAGCGTTTCTCAACCTTTAAGTATTTGCGACCCGAGTTTTCATAACAGTTTTAATCGTGGTCCCCTAACATTTTTTTTAAATGTAGATGCATATTTTATTATACCTACTTAACTTTTATCAACATTTATCTAACTCTATATTTATTGTTCTAGTGTCAGAATGTAGTTTAAGTTAATTTGTTTTGGTTTCAACAGATGTTTTTTTTCATATTTTTGATTCTTGTTTTCTTTTTTTCACATCTTCGCGCCCCCCTTTGTTGTTACTTCGCGCCCCCCTAGGGGGGCCCACCCCACAGGTTGAGAACCACTGTCTTAATCTGTATGCTCCTATTAGGCCTGGCCATTTCAAAACATAAATTGATTTACCACAGCTATGTATCTATCTATCTTAGTAATGCCAGATGATCCTGAGGCTCTAAATCCTCTGATCCAGTGTCTTCCTAGCATCACCAAATGGACAAGTGCCAATTTCCTGCAACTAAACAAGGAAATACAGAAATTTAAATTGTTGACAGCAAGCAAAAAAGTACAATTAAATTAGACAATCTCATTTTACAAATAAGACTAGACATAAAGTATCTTGGCATAAGTTTTGGTTCAGACCTAAACTTCAAATCTCATTAACCATGTTACTAAGACCGTGTTCTTTCACTTAAGATGTTTTGTGCTAATAGATGTCTTACATCAAAGATGTCAAAAAGTTAATACATTGTCTTTAGTCATCTAGATTATTGTAATGCACTTCTATTAGGAATATCTAAAAAGATATAACTTGGCTGCAATTAGTCCAAAATGTATCAGCAAGAATCTCAATGTGTAAAAAGAAAATCTGAGCATATCTCACCAGTTTTTACATCATTACAATGTCTGACTGTGTCCTTTAGAAGTGATTTTAAAACACTTGTAATTGTAAATAAGACTTTAAACCATCTACCACCTTCTTATATTTTAGACCCACTACATTCCTCATTGTAATCTTAGATCCTCTGACACTGACTTGCTAAGTACTCCGAGAATGAGGCATAATAGAGGTGGCATTTCATTTTATGCAACACAAATGTGGAATTCTTTATTGCTAAAGATGTATTGGGCCAAAACAGCTGAATGCTGAAGCTGCTGAAAAAAACATCTCTTTAATTTGGCTTTTTCGTGATCTCTTAAACAAATGACTAGCTTCACTAGCAGCCCCTTGTACTGGGGAAGGTGGAAATTGGTTCTTTTCATAAGACGCAATTTTATTTGTAGATCTATAGACTGGTGAGTGATGAAGCCATTTGTGTGTTTTCTTGTTTTTGGTAGTCCGTGGTGGCACTATGCACCCCTGGCCCTTGATTTGCTTCAGCCAACTTCAGTGCTGGGCATGAAGAGAGTTCCACAAGAGTGTCCTGCTAATGGTGACACATTTATTGACTGTAGAATGCCAACAGTTGGATGTGTGGTCTTTTGGCCTGGGGGCATCTGCAGGGTCATTTTCTTCAGCATCCCACCACCTTCAGGTATTATTTTCTCCCCTTCCCA
Source organism: Polypterus senegalus (assembly GCF_016835505.1). Classification (NCBI taxonomy): domain Eukaryota; kingdom Metazoa; phylum Chordata; class Cladistia; order Polypteriformes; family Polypteridae; genus Polypterus; species Polypterus senegalus. The sequence goes on along the minus strand of NC_053171.1, from coordinate 31,317,256 downwards.
TAGTTTTTGCTACAAGCCTGAACATTTTGATTGTCGTTTCTAATCTATTACACAACCTGTTACAAATAACTGTTCTTTCTTTTTCAAGTCTGTCTTTTCATTATTATTGTGAAAACACTTTAACCTACTTTCAACCCTTAAAATGTGCACACTAAATGAATTTTGTTGTTGTTGTTCTCCTTGTTTGTATGTTGATTTTCTCTAGAACTTTCTTCCTTTACCACTCCAACAACAGTGACACAGCAAAATGACACTATGGCAAGTGAGTATTTTAGTATTGCCTTGCTGAATCAGGCTGAATGTGATTCATCAAACACAACAGACTCTTTGCATTCTCCTTTAGACTTTTTACTGGTTACTTACCTCAAGTATAAGTCCTGTAATTACGCTGTTGAGTTCAGGGACTTTTCCAATGCTGTCTTTTATAGTTACATTTAAAAATACCTCCAGAATTCTGAGCATTTCGCAGGCATTCATCAATATCTTTTGAGGTTGTTTTCCTGATGGAATTGGCCACATCTGTCCACAGAGATTAACCAGATCTGAGCCGTTATATGTCCTTGATCTCAATCTGCTTGCTCTCGCAGCGAAGAAATGTCTCACTCAAAGATAGTAGAGATATTTATAGAAAAAATATCCATTTTTAAGATTGTATATAAAATATTGAATGAATGACTCATATATCATTACAGGTACTGCATAACAAATGTTGCTTCATTCATTTCCAGACTTAAAATTGCTTTTATGTTTAAAACTGATTGAAACTAAACAGTTAAGTAATGATATTATGTATGATTAGGAGTGAAATTCACATTTTATTCCAAAAGATAAATATCACCACTGAACTTAAGATCATTTAACACATACCTGTGATTGTGGCTCAAAGCATAACATTAAAACACGGAGGAGGCAGGTACAAAATGCACAAAAGGATGATTGGATGCACAGAAAACCAACAGTTTGTTAGATGATTAACACGTCAAAAATAAGGGGAACTTTCTTGTCATAGAAGAATAAGAAAATTTTGAATGTGTCTAAGATTATGGCATACATTTCTATGTATTTACTTCACTCTTATATTGATTGATGTTGAATAATTTGTAGTGTAAAACTGCATTGTAGAATTTTCCTTAGTTTTCTGAAGCATGTAGAGGTTCACATCTTAAGAAAATGGCTGCCTGAGCTGGTCAGTGTTATAATTGTATTATAAACTCCTCCCCCTTTCTTCATTAGTTTTCTGGAGCTCATAGAGGTTCGCATTTTACATTGATCCAGCAGTCAAACCAAAATGGACAATCGACATTAAATGTATGTATACTGTGAAAGAAAATATAACAAGGGTATTTTCAAGGGCATTAATTAAAATGTGTTCATTGTAACTGAGAAAGTGCTTAGAGTTTCTACAAATGTTTGCCATAGTATTCAATTTGAGACTCTTGTTTTCTGAGCTCTCTGTTATCAATGTCTTCATAAGCCATTCAGACAAATTAAAATGAACATTCATTTTCTAGTAGAGAGCTTAGATTATTCTTAATGTAAAGGCTTGATCTCATATGTGGGTAGAATTCGAATTTCATCATTTTAATTAAAAGTCAGATTCTATTTCTTGTTTTAAATAGTGACTTGCTTTATAAGAAAGCTCACATCAGAAGATCTGTGACATTTTCAATGACATTCATTATGTGGTGCTGGTATTCCCAAGGGAAAATACGATGTCCATTTTCATCCTTCAAAACCGTGGCATTGGTATATTGAGGAGTGTCGGGAGAAGTTCTTGTGAGACAAAGCATAACTTGGCAAACCGCAGCAAGAGCAGATATTCTAAAACGCTGGTCAAATTACTTTTCATTAAATCTGAATACGTCTTTCTTAAGGAATGATTATTCACAATTGCTGGACTTATTTTCTGGAAAGTCCTTCATGTACTTGTTTGACAAGATTCGCCCCTCCAAAGCCAATTTTTTTTGTATTCTTTTAATGTGGCATTTATTTTTCTGCTAATGTGATATGATTGACTCCACAGCTAAATCATCACAGTTACCCTATAAAACCTATAAATGAACAATTCAGTCTATATATAAAAACACCATTTCTGTGTACACTTTAGAGTTAAATAAACACTGACGATTTTGTTGTTTAGCTGTATTGTTTTCATTTTATAATCTTTAAACTTAATAGTATAGGTAGTACTGACGTTCTTCATTTGTTCATACTTTTTTCTTTTATTTTTGTATAATTTTTATGGTATACTATTCATTTTGTTGAAATAGTGTTTACAGTGAAAGTCATAAAATAAAGATTCATTGATTCCACAGATGCCATATACACAATAGATGTATTTTGGTTATTTATTTAATATAGGTATCCAAATACCTCTGATCTATAAGCTACTCTGGATGAATGTAACGAGTCATTCATGTGATGTCCAAATTCTGTTTTAGAATTGCCGGGAGTCACGGCCCATCTTGCCCAACATACAGCACACTCAAAACAGATTCACTCATAAAAGTCAGGCTGATTGACCCTTAATGCATGTCTTTTATATGAGGGAGGGCTATCTGTGCTCTTTGAACAGATCCTTAAGCAGAAATTGGAAGAAATGTGCAAACTCCATTAAGATATTGATCAGTCAAAATCTGAACCTCTTCATTTAAAACACAGAGAAATGAAATTGTTGCTTTGCCTATTTTGAGTAGATTTAAAGTTTAAATTATTAAAAGTACATTTGCATTAAAATATATCAAGCAATTATACAAAGTCACTACTCTTTGTGATGTAATAAATAGCTCACTTTCATTTGATTTTATACATCACACCATAAGCATGGATTAAGAATATTTAGCACCACAATTTGATTCTGCCGTGGGTACTTCCTATGCAGATTTTTTAATGCTTGTTTCGTGAAGTGAAAACAACTGTGCGCTCTTCCTGGGTCCCGTGGAATTAAAATGTTTTAGTGATTAAAAAAAAAAAAAAAGGCATTTCATCCAGAATAGTTTATGGCCTCTACCGTTAAGATGTCTTTTTGGTCCTTCGCACTCTAAACTTGAAGATGTGAGTAGCTAGAAATAGATAGAAGTATAGATACAAAGAATGGGCACACAAAGTAAGCTTTTATATTAATCTTGATATGAAGGTAGGCAATGCTATTGAAAAAACAAGGTAAGCATTCAGAGCACTGCGCTTTCTGTTACTATTGTGATTTTAAGAAATCAGTCATGAACTGGTCACATTCTAGTCAGCTCCATTAAGCATACAATTCAGGGTGAGATTAAATAATACTCTTGGGGTTTTTAAGCATCATTTATTTGCCCCTTATATACATTCTTAATATTTTGAGATAGTAATGGTGTGTTCAGTCAGTAGCATTCAACGATCAATACTATTTTTGCACCTTTTGTTCTATAAATGTTATACTTCTAAATGTCTACTATTTCATTTCCCTTATACCTTTGCTATGCCATTTTCATTTTTATAGTTTTTAAGTAATCATCCTAGTTATGAAGCATGCACAGAATTTATTATATGTTTTGAAAGCGTGTTTTTGGAAAAACATTTAAATCCTCAAATCATTAGCACTCTTCTACTCCAAAATGCAAATATGCATGATTATGAAAATACTATTTTTAATACAAATGCATTCGGCATAGATTAGTCGAGAGTTCGTTTGACAAACACAATGGTGACCTCAGACTAGGAGTTTACGTCTCTGAATGGCAGTGCTCTTAGACAATGACAGGGATTGTACACAAACCAGGAGTAAACAATCAGCAGCTCAGTGTACGCAATGTGTCCTGAATGTCTAAAGTGACATCTTTTTTGGAAGGGATGGTTACCCAGTAATAGGCTCTAATCAACTGGAACCTTTGTTCCTCTCAGAAAAGATTACTTACAGAATTAGTCAGTGTCTCTGTAGCTGCCAAGTAAGAGCTCCAGGGAGAGGTCCCACTGGAGCCCTGGGAGAGGGACCCTCCCACAAGGGGCCGCTAATTGCCAGGGCGGAGCGCTCACTCTTGTGTGCTGTGTACTTTGCAGTGCCAGTTTTATTCAAATGTGAAAGAGTGGCAAGAAAACTTGAAAGGCTTAGAGTGAAGAGCCCACTTCAACTCGAGGAAGTTGGATAGAAATAAAGGTAGAAGGAGGAGAACTGGGCCTTAGAGCAAACTAATGAGGCCAAGAAAAAGAAAAGAGGTCCATCCAGCACACAATCCAGAAATTTCACTTAAATATTAGCATTGCGGCAATATCTTGAACAATAGCACTAAAAACTTTGTTTAAGTCTTTGGCGTTTGAAGCAATGACTGCAGCCACTTTGAGCAGCATTAGAGGGGAATAAGGTTGAGTCACATCACCCCTCACGTCTATTATGAATAAACACCCAGTACGCATACTCACAGAAGAAAAGGTAGGTGCTTAGAATCACATTTTGTGTACCAGACGCATAAATAACACAATAGCACCAATTCAAAAGATCAGAAATGTTTCAACCCATCTTTGCATTACATGGACACAGGCGGCACAGGAGCTAACCCTGTTCAGGATGATAGTCCTTCAGATGGCGTATTCACAAAACTAATGGTGAGCAAAATCTAACAGAATGTCATTGGACTCTAGGGGTCAATAAGTGCACACATGGGTAGAACATGCAGACTCCAGACAGAATGCACGCTAATCTGGAACAGACTCCAGCTTCGAGCTGGGAAATAGTGGACTATCCGCTACAGGACTAGTCACATTCGCCAAAAGCATATGATACACAACACAGTAGACCACGTACGCTAACTGAACACTTATAGCACACATAACCAGTTAGATTATGCAGAGAAGACAAGTCTCGTAACTGTTTCCAGACTATTTCTACCCTAATTGTTTATATTTCAGTTCCAGGGTCCTAAATAAATCCACACATGCAGCACCACTAATGAGTCCAAGAGATTTTGTTCTTCTCTCTCTACACAGAATGAACAGTATTTGTAAATCCCAAACAACTGAAAACGACTAACGCGGGCTTCGTAGAATCTCGCTGACTAAACACGAATAAAATCTCGCATGAATAAATGAACAAAAAAAAAAAAAAAAAAAAAAAAAAGCTGGGCGGCAACGTACGAAGATTCCAATTTGTATAGACAATATGGTTAACATACAACAGAGAGTTTCGAAACGCAGCCAGATTGAAATATTCATGGCTGAACATTACACTGATGGGATGCGTTTTATGTCATCGCATTTAGCACCAAAAAAAAGTGATCAATTTTAAAACATCCTTTCTGTTTACATTTGACATAGTTATTGTTAAAGGTTGAAGAAAAAGTCGTGCATTGTCAATATCATTTTCAAGTAATCCATGACTCTGAGGTAAAAAAAAAAAAAAGATCTTCCAAACCGGATTTTTAACTGGTTTCAAAATGCACCATTCCGAGAATTATATGTGATAAACAGAAGCAAATGCATCAATGCAAAGCGGAGGATGCTGTACATCTTAATTCATTACATATACTTCTGACAAAAAGAATACCATGCATACAGTAAACGTCAAATGAAGTACTAATAAAGATTAAAAGTTAAAAATGAATCCGTGAAGCTTGAACAACGTTTACATACGAGCTAATGCATCTGCTACTCAAAGAACATGCGAACTGTGAATTCGGCGCTGTCGTGCACTTGAGGGTCATTCATCAACGAGAAGAAATACGTGGGGATATCAGGAACACCGTCGGGTTTGATGAAAAAGTCAATCGCGATTTATGTTTATAACTAAAAAGCTGAATTTGCGTGTCAGTGGAAGCAGCTCACTTTATGACCCCTGAAACACGCGGTTCTTTGGAGATTCTCAGGTAAGATTACCAGTACTAAAAAGCAACAGACTGGATCTTTAAAGGCGTGTATAGCAGATCGGCTGGAAACGTTACAAAATCAAAAAATAAATAAAATGACAACAGAACACATATTCCTTTCGCATTTTAATAATGGAATGTGAGAAGAAATTCTCCGTAGCATAACTAATGTGATTGTTTTTATGTAGTCGTAATTTACATTAGACAACAATGTCATAAAACTACACATACGACCGTATTTCGTCAAATCAACCAGCTAACTGCTAATTTTTTAAATGCAACATTTTATATCAACACTTTACTGTACTAATATATATATATTGTGAATTTCCCCTTGGGGAATAATAAAGTATATATCTATCTATCTATCTGTCTATATCTATATGTTTGTGTTTGTGGGTATGTGCTTGTGTTTTATTTAAATCGTATTTAGGAACCGTTTGTGCGTATGGATTAACCTAAAACTACGCCTATTTCTTCAGTTTCAAATCTATAATGAGCTCCCGTTAATCATCTGTAGGTTATTTCGGGCGGTGGACTGGGTTAATTATGTATATTCGAAGACTTGTAGCGGATTTAGCCTTTTCTCTCCACGCAGCTGCACATACATTCCCCCATTAAAAAAGTTTGATTTCTTTGGCCTCTTCCAAACTCAATCTGTTGACAACTAACTCTTTCATAAAAACTCCTTATTAGCCCATTCTGTTCACAAAACATTTGGAGGCCACTTTTGTTCGGCGGGGGTCTTAAGCCCCAGTCATTAGCACGTATTACGCTGACCAGTCTGACAACCTTATTGACTGCTTAAAAGACTTCTCTATTTATCTGTGCCCAGGGCTGCCCCCGCTCTCAATGAAAACGGAAATATTCAAACTTTTTTTGTAGCTGAATGAGAAGTAAGCTGTTTCGTTTCCCCTACCTCCCTCCATCCATTCATTCTGAAACAATATTTTCCCTGTTTTTTTTATCTTTCAGGATAAAGGCGACAAAACATTTACAACTTAGCGGTTTTGTTTACGCCGATAATTAGATGCAAATAAAGCCAGAAACAACTAGAAGTGCACGTGTATGTAAAACACAATGTAAATTTTATTTTTTAATACTCTGAAGTTATGAGGTTTATTGAGAAAAGCTGTAATGGGATCATTAGACTATAAGTCAGTGACTGCGATTTGAAGCCGTAAAAAGAGAATTATTTGATTTCAGTTTGTCTGTCAGTGTCCAAAAAAGGTACTTGAAAAAGAAAGCGCGTCCCCGTCATTCTTCAAACCTTCCTGCAGTATTGTGATTTTACTCTTGTTCGTGTAAAAGATAAATCCACAGATAACGCTTAGTAATATTTTGATCACTTATTACTCACTTCTACGATAAATTGGATCATTGCATTACTTTAACATAAAACGAGATGAGTGTAGAGAAGACCATTTTTATTGTGCTCGTACAAAATTTATAACTCTGCGGTGTCCACGTCTCCCTGTTCCCTGTCATGCCACCTCTTTCCAGTAGCATTAAGACTGTTCAGAATATTAAACTAGGCTCAGTGGCAGAGCATACTTAAAAAAAAAGCATAAATACATAAAGAAATTAATTTAGTCATTCATTTTCTTCCTAAATTTTTGACCCTGTTGACGGTCTCGGTATTCCATTCTAAGCATAGATGAATAATTTAATGCACGCTATGCATATCGACCAAATATTACGTGAATACCTCTGTAAAACCAACTAATTACATGAAATATAAAAAGATATGAATCCAGCAAAATGCGGATAAAATATGATGTCATGTAATAATACAAATGCTCAAGAAGTACAAATATTAAGACTGAGCTTATTAACTTTTTACTTTAGGTGTCTTCAATTAATCTTTACCAGAAAGAAAGTTGCTTACAATGAGACACAACAAAGTTTTAAATATGGAAGTAATCAGTGGATTGTAAGCAAAAATGACCACATGCGGATCCTTACATGTCTATTAATATTTCAGTTTTTAAAGCTAAACATCACATGTAATAATAATAATAATAATAATTCGTTGCATTTATATAGCGCTTTTCTCTACACAAAGGGTGTAACTTACAAGCTTACATTTAACATACTTATATTACACGTATTTCATGTTCATTTCATGTACTAATATTTCCGATTCATCCACTTTCATATAATAATTTCCTCGGATCTTGCCAACCAGCGACACGACATGCAGAGCTTTGGGGATTGTAAAAGCATTGCAGTTTACATTTCATAACATAATTCATAAGCAAACTGACGCCACGGCCATCTCTTGCAAGAAACAATGACCAGTGTTTACACCGAACGATCAGTTAATTAAAAAAAATTTTTTTTTCAGAAAGCAATTACATGCAACATATTTTCAAATGTGAGGAAGATATATATTTTTTTCTCTTGATTGCTATAGCATTTTGTAATAATTTAAGGCAAGCTTGAAGCCCCTCAAAACTAACTCATTTTTAGCAAAGGCAATATAACCTGCAGTAAAATGACGTTCAGTCCAGGGTGGGCTCCGGTTTCGGCTGCCCAGTTTGGCCAGAAGATAAATGGCTGGAATAACCCAATCATGTTATAGGTCTGCGATCAATACCATCACCTGGATGCAGTTGCCTACGGCCAGCTTATTCGCTATTTAAGACGCTTGTTTTTTTCTTTATCTCTTTTTGTTTTTACTTTACAAAGTACACATTATTTCAGGCTGTTATCATATACGGAAAAAGAATCTTCAATCAGCAAATACAAAATATAACAACAAAGCTACAATGTAAACGTGTTGGAAAACGCACCAGTGAGCGTTGTAAGAAATAGAAGTAAGGTTAAATTGGCAACAAATAAAATAACAATAAATAAATGGAAGAGAAGGCTCTTGTGATCGTCACACACTTCCAGTTAGCCTGCGCTTAAGAAGAACGGTGTATCTATTTTAGAAGAGTGGCTTCTACGAAACCTTATACATGCCACGGCGTTTCGTTATACTCAGTGGCAAATCAGATTAAAACGAAATATACATCTTGTAAAGACACAACCCCAAATGAAAAGAGACTGAGCAGACAAAAAGAGCACAGCTCAAGCGATTTACAGATCAACGTCAAATAGTGTAATACAAAAATCCTTCAGCTATAAAGGAAGGCTTAGCCAAGTCTGAGAACCAAACACAGCAGAGTTACTTGTTCGATAGCTCGCTTCGGTTTGATTACGATGATTATCAGTGTTTGTGCATCTCGTTTTAGACGCAGGTATTTGACAGGACACATATAATAAAGCGAATGACATTTGTAACGACATCTTATGCGCGTATACACACAGAACGGAGGGTTGGTAAAAGCAATCAGAGACATTTTTCTCTGTAGAAAAAACGACTAATAAATGAAAACTATCAATTTGCAACACCTTTTTAGCAGAAAATAAGTTATTGCACTTAGGATTTTTTTTCAGATAAATATGTTTTTGTCTCGTCAGAAATGGGTCTCTTACTTTAGATTCCATATGGTGTACAAAATAATTCACGCTTACAATAAGATTTGTTAACGATTAAACATGCGAAGTCACAGTTTATACCGTACATCAATCGTACAGGCGAACAATTAGAAAATGAAATGCACTTCACCCGTCCAGCCACACTAACAGAAATGACCCGCTGTATAACGACAAAACAAAAAGCATAAACTAGATCATTATATTCCACATTTTTAACACCAGACGTTTTATTCATTTGTCGTTCCTGAAACAGCATGATCCACTAACTATAGCGCACGTGCTCTACAATATTCACCTGTGCACAAAACAAGCAAAATAAAACAAAATTAAAAAAAAAAACTAACATAGCATTTTAAATAAGTAAATAAACATTATTTATAAAACTTTAAAAGTAAAGTAAAAATATAACAGCGTCTTCTTTTCAACATGAAATACCCACAAGAGTTAACAGGGCACACCCCTCAAAATGCTGCAGCTTTGCATATTGTTTTGAGGCGTCGTTTCCAAAAAAATCCTTTTTTTATTATAAAGGCTTTAAAAGTCGGTCCTTAATTCTCATTTTAAGATTACAGTCTGGTACTGTAAAAATAATAATAAGAGTAATAATAATAATAATAGTAATAATAATAATAATAATAATAATAAAACAAAAATAGCAGAACATTTTAAGACAGGGTATTCTGATGATATCCTAGCATTTTGGCAGCCATCCTTGAGGCTCATTCTGGAGCAGTTTGCTAGGGTTTTGAACAGGCACTGTTTATGGGTTTAATTTTTTTCTCTCTCTCTCCTTGCTTTTATCCCTTATTTTTCGGAGATCACCAATGACGGATTGTCAGATGTCACATTCACTGTCGCTAGATGTGATGGAGATGGCGGAGGCTGCTGCCTTGCTGGACAGGCTGGCTTCGGGACTGGAGGCGGCCCCGAGTCGGTCCACTGCGGCCTCGTCCTCCGTCAGAGAGCGTACCGAGCCCTGGGACAGGACCTGCTGCTGCAGCCTTTGCAAGAGAAAAAGACATCTTGATAAGAAAAGCACCGCTGAGATGTATACATTCACTCCACAACAACAAAGCACAGTGTTTAACGGAGAACAAGTGGGGGGTGAGGGCTAGGGCAGTGGTGGGCTAGTTGTGCGTACGTGTGTTGGATGGTAGTAGTGTGTGTGTGTGTGTGTTGGGGGTGGGGGTGTGCAGAGGATATCACGAATGGATACACGAAGGATGTGATATTTAGGTGATCGGATTTCATTGTTCAGGTGAGGCAATGGGAGAAGCTCATTCAAATGCCCGGATTAGACAAAACGGCCGAAGCTCGTTTATGTTGAATAAGCAACACTTTAATCAAGCAGAACGTCTAACAAAAATAACAAAATGTATATTATTAGATGCAAATTGCTTAATGCTAAATTGTATACGATTACATGGTGTTCTTAGACATCAAATTAGAGGTAATCTGCGTGTCCTTTGGTTAATACTGACGGCAACATTCTTGTGCATTGCAAATTCCTGTAGACTGGGTATTCCCTAAATATGTGTGGGCAGCCCAAAAGTGTGCGGTCATCTTTACAGTTAAACAAGCATTTAAACATCCTCGGTTCTGCAGGATGAGATGTTTACTTGTGCTTCTAAGGTTGCTTTAAAGATAATGCAACATTTACAAGATCAACAAGACTTACGTCTCAAGCACGTTCATGACATTCTATACGAATTTATAACTCTTAATAGATTGTTGGCACATTAAATCTTTATTAGAATCAGAATATTTATTAAAAAGTGCTTACTTAAATTTTGCCGTCCAGTTGTTAAAAATTACACGTTTTTTTAAAAAATAAATTAACAGCTTTATTTGTAATATTGTTTTATATAATACTGAATAAAGAAGTGTGACGCAAGTAAGCTATATATACATGTTATATTTACAGTACAGTATATTTTTAGATCCCTGAACATAAATATTCTGGCTACAAATTATATGCTTTTAAAAATAATGCATAAACATATGAACATTACACACGCAGACATACCGTTCTTCTTTTGTTTCTTTCTTTTTTCTTTAAATTTGCTTAAAACTCATGGTATATTTTACGCACCAACATACTGTTGAATATTATTGTAATTAAAGTAAAGCGTTTGGTGAATTTCTGTTATAAGACGGCCGCATATTTAAACTGTACATAGTTTTAAACTGATGCATATTGAAGAAGTAAATGATAATTAGTGAGATAATTCTTGATTCCTTATAAGTGTTCTGCTAAAATTTAATATACACGACTGAAAAAATAACAGTCAAGTGAAAATTGGAATTATTTAGCATTTCTCCATTTATTTTATAACCCTGCTATGAAATATTTATGGCCAATGGCTGAATTCCTTTACACTATAGGAGATGCTTGAAGTAAACGATTAATTGCGTCTGATATTAAGATGCATGCAAATAGCTCCTAAGAGCGCAATCGACGTAAATATTGTGAAGAATTTAAGCGTAAAATAACTTTTATTAACACGCACGCACGCGCACACACATACACACACATACGCTGTTTGCACGGATGTGGTTATGCTAGAACTGAAGTATACGTACATACATGTAGTTTTCAATGTATTCTGAATTAGTATCTTTCGTAAAATATAGATGAAAGCAATATCGATGTCTAACATACGATATATAACGGAGCGCTTAAAATCGAAAAACAGGGGTCAGCGCTTATTTAATAGAACCTCTCTCTCGGATCCGACATCAGATAAGGACATTTGAATATAGTAGTTCAAATTCTTAATATTTACGCGCAAAAAATTACGTTAGCACATGCTGTATACAAAAAGGTAAGCAAAGGACGAACCTGTATATTTGCGACCCGTCAGAGTAAAAATGCGACAATTTCAGATCTTAAGTAATTTAACGTGATACACAAAACGGCGAAAACATTGCGCGATGGAGTACAACAAGGCACTTTGCTGCTGCACAGTGGAGATCACAGAGGATTTTGAGAAGCGGGTATATTCACACACCTGTTCTTAGCGGCCGCCGCTCTGTCCCTTTGTCTGCGGTTTTTGAACCAGTTCCCCACCTGTGTCGGTGTAAGTCCGGTGGCCTGTGCCAGCTCTCTTTTTTTGCTGGGGTTGGGGTAGGGGTCTTGAAGGTACCATTCCCTAAGCAAGTGTCTGGTTCTCTCTTTGAAGCAATGTGTTTTTTGCTCCCCATCCCAAATGGTTCGGGGCAGAGGAAACTTCTTCCTGACTCTGTACTTGTCCACCGGTCCTAAAGGGCGACCACGGAGCTTCTCGGCTTCTTGATAATGTGCTTCCAGCCAGAGGGCCTGTAGCTTGGCGTGGGAGTCCTTGGTGAACTTGTGATTCTCCAGGATGTGGTAGAGCTCCCTGAAGTTGCCAGTGTGAAAGGCCACGATAGCTCGGGCTCGTAAAACCGACTCGTTCTTGTTAAGCACCTCGCAGGCGGCTGGGGCGACCGGGAGGGACCAGAGAAAGCGACCAAGGCGCTCGATATCGCCGCTCTCCTCTAATGTCTCACACACCCCAGCTACCTGCTGGGGGCTGAAATTCAGTATGGGTAGCTGAAACATGGAGGCTTCTCCTTCTCGGATCCAGACGCGCGCACGCACACACAGCAAAAAAGGAAACCCCAAAATAGACAATCCAAAGTCAAACAGATGAACCGTTAAACACTAAAGTGGAGAACGATGCCCTCTGGCTGGCAAACAGCCTCTCTGGATGAACTTGGTTGCTTGATGTACGCGGCTATACAACTCGATCCGAGATGTTTTTGAAGAAAAAAGGGCATTTCGGCTGCGCTGATTTTCTATTGGACTTGGCAGATTGGTTGCGTGGTTGCCATGGATGCATGTCAATCACTGTCAAGTTTGCCAATCACGCGGAAAGGGGCGCAAAGAGATTTCAGCACCTCCCAGAGCTCGACAGCGCCTGTTAAAAAATAAACATTTTGACCTTTGCTTCCTGCATCTAAACATACAATAGATTCGCAAGTCTTTATAAGCATAAATTCAAATTTGCATATACCGCAGGCCCCCTCAACATAACTGCAGACTAAAGAATCACGGTACGATGTTACATTTCATCCAATACAACTATCATATCTCGCATAATATAATACTGCACGTAATACATTAATAGGTAATAATTACCGATAATGTAGCAAAATTACACTTACTGTACGTACGTTTAGGTTGACTAACAACAAGTGAATGATTACATGGCCTACAGATACACAACCCTACTTTATAAAAATTTGAATATTGTGCAAAATTAATAAATAAATAAACTGCGACAATTATAAAACTTTAAAAACACCAGATTATCTGACGTATGTTATGTCTTGAAATCATTACTCAAATTAATAGCTTAAGACAAGAAAAAGGAAGTCGAAACTACAAAAGGATAAAGTATACAATATAAATGGATACATTCTAAGTGTTTAAAAATAGAAATACACATAGAAGGGATCACCTGGGATCACATCCGAAACAGTGCAATGATTGTACAACTGTCACAACATTATGTTAAAATACAATGACCTTTAATTTTACCTACAACTAAATTTGTATCGTTTTCTCAAGATTAAACATCTATTCATTTAGAATTCACAACAAAATGCAGCAGATTAGTTTGTGTCACCAGATATGAGAGAGAGATTAAAGCATTTTCCCTAGTAGTTACAAATATTCGTCGGACTATTGGTTGGATTTATAATTTCATTCCAAACGCAAGATTCATGTGCAGCACTACTGAGTATTTTTTCGGTGTTTTTCCACCGAGGGCAACTGTTGTTCAGAAACATTTTTTTTCCAAGGGACTTAACATCAGAATTATGAAATTAAGGATGATGTGAGCAGTGCAGACACAGCGAGAGAAGAGTGCGAAGTCACAGATAGGTCAGGTCACGTACATTTACTAGAAATATTCAAATTTTACATATGTCTTGTTTTCGACTTTTTTTTTTGCATGGCATTAGAATTCTATGAACTGTAAACCACCAGAAACTAGTCAAATAGAATTAGTCTTTAATTTGTTGGAAGAAATTGCCTAACGGACACGTTTCCAATAACAAAGTACGTTAATTTCAAATGTCCTGCATTGGGTGCGTTACAACAGCTGTACGTGTAAGTCTAGCGAATGTGTAGCAGCTGATGGAACCACTTTCTATATGGTATATCCTGTTGTCTATTTAATTTATTAGTAACTGTGTGGATGGCTTAAAGTGAATGGGCAATGCAGATGTCTATTTATCTTACCGTAAGCGTTTGCATTATATAAATGGAGCGGTAGGCAAGGCGTATAGAGTTTAAAACGTTTATTGCACGAAACAAGATAGACTAAGGGTAAGAGAAGCACACAGAGGCCGCCTTTTGGATTTAGTATCAGATACAGTTTGTCTTGTGCTCAGGCTGATTTAGTAAATAAGAAGGCCGATAGATAGCGCAGATGGTTTGAAGTGTCGGGTCAGATTATCGCATGGCTGAATTCAGAGGAAAAGTTCATTCTGACGGAAAACCCTGATATTATTTTCACAGATCTACACAGTTCAATTGAAGAACCCCCTTCAGGCCATTCTGCATGATTTATACGACGCTCATGGCTCGGGTTATGGAAATGCCTTCTGTACAAAAAGCTGCTCATTTTAAAACAGTCCACTGGGGCATTAATAATATCCGTTATGTACAAGTGTAACGTCCGTCTTCCCAGAATTTGGAATATTCGAACAAATGAAACTCGTGGAAAAATATATGATGTGTTTATTTTAACAAAAACGATATTTTATTTTTATAAAGCTTCTGTAAGCATTCATTATAGGTTTAGTTTTTAAAGAACGTTGTAGGCTTCCTCATTCTTTTTGTAACCAAGAGTCGAGGACTGAACGTGTTACAGTGTAATTTTTCAGCTCCACTGTCTTCCCATATTTCGACATTTTCATCACTGAAATTGACTGTAGTGTTAGCATTTTGTCGTCTCACCATCTGTATGTATCCGTCTTTCTTTCACAAATGGGAATAATCTGCATGCTTTCTATAACGAAGGTGACAGTTTTGTGAAACGCAGAGGTTACCCATCAAGTTCATGGATTCAGCGGGTCACAGAACAAATGCAATAAAGTCTTTTGTGACACGCATGAAAGCTACAGTTCCAAAGAAGACACGGAAAGATAAAATATAATAATAATAGTAATTACAATGAAAACAAAATTACACCGTCTTGTATTTCTGTTAAGAACACATTTTGAAACTCAGTTAATAAGTCACAAAGAAACGTATGTCTGTAGTGTTTTATATATAAATAAAACTGCAAGGCGGGTATAAGAAATTTCTGACACTATTGTTTTAAATTTTATACTGTTCTAATATTATCAGCCCCTGGCATAAACGTTTACGATGTATAGTTTCATTTTGAAGATCTACTTATGATTTTCTATGCCAATTATTGGTTTGTTTCCTATTGGCGAGTGCGTTAGAGAATATACATTTATTTAAAGCAGTCTTCTGCAGGTTTTCTTTATTATATTTTAGAAAGTCTCGTAGTTCTTTTTAAATATGCTAAGATCATGACGTTGAGTGTGTTTTCTTTCTTTGTTTAAAAAACATAACATTAAATATTTCAATGTCGGATCTGTGTAATATTTCAGCAATCTTGGCTTGACTCGAATCAGTGCGACATTACAAGATGACGCTGAATGGACATTTAGAAGCGCGAGGCCGATTAAAAGAACCGGAGTTTTAACTAGACGATATAAGGCGATTACATACCGCAGTATTGTCACACCCAGGTCTTTATCTGAACTTGGAGACTGAACCACAATTGAGATTTAACAACAAATTGAGGAGGCTACAGTTTTACAGTTACTCTTAAAGCTATCGGTACTTAATGAATGTTAGAGAGCGGGCACAGAGCCGCATATACGTTGTGATCATCTTAAATAAATGCATTCGTTGTGATGCAAATTAATGAAAAAATAATCTGAACAATTTATTATTAGCATAATATCTTTAACTTTATACGTGTATTCTGTAATGCTTCAAAGAACTCTGTGGGTGACAGTTTCTGAAAATGGAGAAATATAAAACAGTGATTGTTCAATTTAAGAAAATATCATAATTGTGGGTCTCAATATTGAAAATTCCAGGAGAAATAAATACAATTTTAAACAGTAATACTTCAAATTTATTTAAGTCCAGCATTATCTTTTTTAGAATAAAATATGCAGCATGTACTTTAGGTTATTTTGTGCTATGATAGAGTAAATGACGGATATCTATCTATCTATCTATCTATCTATCTATCTATCTATCTATCTATCTATCTATCTATCATTATATAGTGCCTTTCGTATCTATCTATCTATCTATCTATCTATCTATCTATCTATCTATCTATCTATCTATCTATCTATCATTATATAGTGCCTTTCGTATCTATCTATCTATCTATCTATCTATCTATATGGAAGTCGCCACACATGAAGACATTTTATTAAGAGAATGTACGGTTTAAATCTTTATTAAACACGTATTTTAAACCTGTGCATCTTTGTAATCGCATGTATACCACAGACGTTCATAATAGTTCCACCTTTCAGTTCAGGGATAAAGCATAAATTAGCCTAGATCAAACCATCTATTTTCTCATTAATTACTTGTTGTCTAATTGTCGCACGAGAAAAATAAAATAAAAACGCTGGTAATAATCCGAATGTTACTAAATTAAAAACATCATTAAAAGTTAAATAGATTTTGTACTTTTTTTTTAAAATGTGCAACTTCAAAAAACAAAATGGGAAGTAATACACGAATTATTAAATGAATTGAAGGTGCATTTCCTATTTTGCCAAGCTGTTGTTTGTGGTGCTATTTGTAAAAAGCCCTTTATAAAATAAATTCATTTTGACCGATGTACGGGTCGAAAAGCACAATCAGCAATTTGTAAACAAGTTACAATATAAATAATGCAGTCTATCTGAAGGATCTAATAAAAAGATTACTATTGTGAATGGTTAAGCTACAACTGATTTTCATGAACAAATGGTTTATTTTCTTTTACGTATTTGTTCTAGATATTAACAATTATGCATAAACGTCACGGACATTAATGAAATTTAATGAAAGTGCTGACCATAGGTGTTCCTTTCATATCTATCTCCACTTGTAGTAACTTAAGGAATGACAAAAGATACTTTTGACGATTACCATTTTAAAGGGGCTGTAATTACCTGTCATCAGTTTGATCCGATGTGGTTTTATACATTGGAGACATTTTCTTGAAGTTTATGTGGAATGTGTTATGTACTTTTCTTTTCTGACAATTCCCCCATCGCCCCTGGATTTTTTCGAGCATGTCATCTAACAATTTCGAAGATAGTGTGCATGTCCTGCCATTCCGTCCAGTTTAAAGCTGTAGAGTGAGACAATTCCAGTTTTGCCAGCAGAGGGCACTCAGCTCGTCTCTATCTGTCGTCACGACATCATCAAGAGCCCAAGGGACAAATGTGGCATTTTCATCGCATGTGTAATTCTGTCTTAAACTGCACTCATTTGCAACACACTGAATATTTAATTATAGAAACACTACAGCACAGATAAGAAGTGGGATATGCTATGGACGATTTCTGCATTCATTTTATGCCTGTTTCTTGACAGCAGAAAGAGAATGCCTTCATGCAGATTAATTTATCTACCAGAATTTACACCTGTATAATCTACATACTATAAAGGCAGAATCTTGTTTTTATATATAATGTGCATCTCTGGAAGTTTTAACTCTCCAAAAAAAGTGCCAGAGCTTAATTTGTGCTAGATATGCAAACAGCACCATATGCTGTTATTTGATGTGTGCTGCACTTCTCCCATTAGAAAGAGGAAAACATCTAAATTACTGTGACACTTTACTTTTTGTCTTTGTTTATATTACACTGACGAGTCAACATGATGTAAATAAAACATGTCATTGTGAATTAGTGCTTCAAAATGCACCACTGTACGTACAGGTTGATTTTGCTGTATGATTATGAAGTGTCTGAAATATAATCACTGCGGTGGGCTGGCGCCCTACCCGGGGTTTGTTTCCTGCCTTGCGCCCTGTTGGCTGGGATTGGCTCCAGCAGACCCCCGTGACCCTGTAGTTAGGATATATCGGGTTGGATAATGGATGGATGGATGAAATATATTCAAATGTGTGTGTGTGTTTGTGTATTTAAATAGGTGAAATAGCTCTCTCTTTTAAGATTATCAACCCTCTCCTAGTACACCTCAAGCTTTCTACTGGGGTTCTCATTTTTAGAAATGTCCTCTCTTCATGTTCTCTACCCATCACGCTGGTATCCATAATGAATATGTTACATACTACATTACAGGTGCCTGAATATGGCAAACACAGAGATGCCACTTTGTAAGAGCATGCAGTTATACTTACTGCAATTTTGATCCTCAATACTTTAGCTTGGAAATCTCAAGCCTTTCAGCCTCTCTTCCTCCGAGAGACACGACATTCACAGCAGAGTAAGTAGAAAGGATAAATATCTGGATAAAACTTAAAATGGCTCACAAAAGACACATCAATCACATCAATAATGATGTTTAATTGCCCTTTCCCCTTTATCTTAAAACACCTGCTCAGGTGCTGACATCCATATTAAATGTATCCAATACTCAAGTCTCCTACCTTGTTTTTGTGTGCTGGTTGGCTGCATTGCTTATGACCGACCGTCTGTGCTATGATATTCACAAGTTTTCTTTTCATCTAGGAAGAAAAATAAAAGATTTTCATTCTTGTTTAACATGGGCTTTCAGAACCTGTTGGCTCGGCTATTCACGATAACCTATTCAAAACATTCCCCACATAATATTTCAACCTTCTGAATGGTTTTCATTATAGACATTTTTTCAGTTACTTTTAAATCAATGTGAAATATGTTGATAATTCACGTAAAAATGACATTTATGATATGGTGCCTGTGATCATCAGGGGCTTGGTTGCAATATTTTTTTTCTTAATGTACATTGTTTTTACATAAGAAATGTATCTGTTTGTGATCTTAATATTCTTAACTTAATTATAAAAATGATCATCAAAATTCTTATATTTTGCCAATGTTTTAATATTTCCACTCTTCCTACTATAATGTACTATTACATAAAATAAATAACATTTCTTAGACATACTTCATACTTTATTATTCGCCTAGCATAAATATTTGAAACAACAGTATGAATAAATGACTTGCAGACCACCTTGTCCTTTAGTACAGACCCCCCTAAGCAGGTGTTCACATGCAGTACATGTCTACAATGAGAGCACACACAGGGTACGGGACTTACACAGGACCAAGCAGGGCCTGAACACGCGTCCTTAGGTTCTAAAGTCCTACATTGAAGCCACAAGGCCACACTATCTGTCAAAATACGTAGTTATCTTTTTTAGGTTGTGTATTTAGAGCATGCTCTTTTAAGGGCTACATAATGGTGTAGTGGTTAGCACCACAGCTTTGCAGCTCCAGAGTCCTGGGTCAAAATGCCAGCCTGGGCACTGACTATGTTGAGTCTAAAGGTTTTTCACAGGGTTTTCCCAAAGTACCCCATTTTCTGCCAACCTGCCAAAGCCAGTTGATCAGGTTTTTAAGAAATTAGCAGAACAATGAAATGTTTTTAACATTTTATCAGCAAAAGCTTGGGTGGGAAATTAGAAAAAAAAAGTACCCTGATCTAAGGACAACAGGATTGCATTGATAATTTCCTTAAAAAGCAGAAGGTGAAGTTCAAATGCAATGTTATTCAACTGTAAAACTCTTGGATGAGTTAACATAGGGTAGCCACTGTCTATAGTGGAATTATTTCGAAAATAAAACATTCTGTATAAGCACAAAGCATATCTGAATACTCTGCCGTTATGCCAATTTAGATAATTTCTTGTGCTGAGATAAACAATGAACGTTATACCTCTGCACATTTCTGGCTTAGTCTGTTGGCATGCTACCATTTTGTGCACACCATTTCTACGATGGTATATTAAAGTCTTACTCTAACTGTCATCAGGAAAGCATAATAATAATAATAATAATAATGTACAATGATGGCTGTTCTAAGTACTGTAGATTAGCTACAACAGTTTTTCATGTCAGGAAAACAGTTTGCTACATTTTGACAAATTGTGAGCAGTGAAGACACAACACTTTACCACCATGTTATAACTGGCATTGTCTTTTTATGTGTTAAGGTGGGCCAAAGGCATTGATGAAAATGGGAGTCCCTATGATGAGCTAAATGATTCAAAATATAAGCAAAATATACAATTAACCAGTATCTTATACACATAATTTGGCCTCAATTACCATTTTAGTTGGAGCTGAATTAATGATAAACACACTAGAATAAGCATTGAGGTATGAAGCCTCATATTTATCAGTTATGTCTTCCAATCTACTGACGTATAGGTTTGAACAACAATGCAAAGAGTGAGTAACGGGGAGGAAAAAAGCACACTTAACACTAGTTGGCCTGTAAACTTATAAAAGAGAAAGTGGATGCTGAAAAAGGAAAGATGCACTCAGATAACTGAACACAGCAATAAAAGGAGCTCTTGTATTGCAGATAACCACACCAGAGAGAAAAAAAAAAACCTCAGCTGTCGGTAAATTACAAAACTATTTACGCCGTAAGGCTATGATGACAAACGGGATACCCATAAACAATTTTAACACAAAATATTTCACAGAGGAGAAACACGGAGTATAAGTTGTTGGGCGGCTGTTCTTTTTAACGGCTTGATTTGCAGTTTTATCTCTGCTGTGTTTGAGATGTAGTTACAATAGTAAGCCTTGCTCTATCTTTGATGCACGTGCCTTTTAAAAGGTCATAAATAAAACTTTATCAAACTTTATAAAGCCTAAAAGCAATTCCGTCGGCGCGTTGGGGACGAGTATAAAAAAGTGCGATTAGTAAAGGAGTGAAGTGGGCGCGAGTGAAGACATCCGACCATAACTTACTGTGAGTCCCATTGCACAGATACCTCTGGAATTAGCGTAACGAAGCCCTAAGAATCGGGGATGGGATTTTTGTTCTGAAGTCGGGTGGCTTTGCTTCGACCTGCCTGTGCCAGCTCCAGAGAGCGCTCCTTTCCTACGTATTCAGCCTCATTTGGTGTTTGAGAAGGAATATTTTGGAAAATTCAGCACAGAATGAACACAATTGTTTTTTCTTATTTGTACAATAGTTTTTACTCAGTAACGCCCTTAACAACAGGCAAACTGGATCTTTCTTTCTTTCTTTCTTTCTTTCTTTCTTTCTTTCTTTCTTCGTGTATTAAAAAAGTCAGACCCCCGCAAACAACGTAGAACACCATTAACTTCATTCCTGTTTATAACAAGACGAAAGGTTTAACAGAGGACTAAGCAGCTGAAAACTTTTGACAAACAAAGCTGAGACGTTGTAAACAATTTCAATTTTCGATGAAGGCCGTTTTTAACGTGCCAATTAAATTAGTAAATGCATCTACCAAAAGAACCAACACTAAATCATCACCCGTTAGTATTCTTTGAACTATAAAATTCAAATGAGCAATACATGATAACGAAGTGATCGGTATTAACGTATCATGCTAACGATTAGGCGTTGTTTAAAGGGTCAACCCGGATAAACCTAATATTAGAAGTGCAGTCACCACGGGCGGCATGATGATGTAGAAGATACCATTTGTACCCCGAAAATGGTGGATTTTAAAGTGCCCCCGCCTACCCCCCAACTCCTTATTTTCTTAACGCTAATGAAATATTTTTTCGAAAATAGGTAGTGGACTTATTTATTACTTAGGAATTTAGCTATTGTTTTACATAGTATGCTTACAGCCAGGTCAAATCAAAATCAAGGCGACAACTGCACAATGAATTTAGGAGTGTGAATGGAGACGAAATCTTGCCGAAAGTCCTCCAGAAACCTTCATAAAACCATTTTTCCTTAAATATTTCATTAGGACTCAAGTTTCTTAGTTGCGTTGTCCTTTCGGTTTAATCCAAACATTTTTTTTACTCTGTGTGAAAGTGAAAAGTATACAAAACAAAACGCATTTAAATAACTAAAACAAATGTTTCAATGGTATGCACATCTGCACACTTTGAGCTGCTACTCATCTGCTCTTAAAGCTTGTGTAATTCTAAAAGTCTGCAAAAATCCAAATTGTGGTTTTCCTTTCTTTTGATTGCGTTTAAACAAACCATGTTTCAAGGAACCATTACCCTTTCATACTTAATGTCCGGGAATTATTGGGTTGATCACCCAAAAATGTCTTGGTGTTTATTAGATCGCAGTAGAATCGCCTTGAAATGTCCAGGATCTAAGGCATTTGAAATATGGCAACAAGGCAGGGACCCTTAAAGACAGAAAAACAGAGTGACCACCAGCGTCACCTGAATTTGTATTGGTTCTAAGAAAACATTTGCAGGTGATGGACTGTGATTAAGTGCTTGCTTATATATATATATATATATATATATATATATATATATATATATATATATATATATATATATATATATATATCCACACACACACACATATATATATATATCATGTTTATAGGGGGCTCCGCCCAATACTCGCTACGCTCGCCCAACCCCCGTGTTTGGTTTACCAGATATACAATTTAAAGAGATTGTTATTTTCGTAGAAATTGTTACATATGCGTTATTTTCCCTTTTGTAAATACAATACTTGTCCTTTATTTCTTGCCCCATGCGTGGTTACATCTCTTTCTCGCCAGATGTATAATGCTGCTAGCTTTGTGAATAGGGGGGGCTGAACGCACGCTAACGATATGCCGTCGGATCATCTGCTGTCTTTTTGCTGCTTGTGAGCTGCCCGTTCTGCTTGTGGCATGTCGTTGTTTTAAGAGCTGGAGCACATGATGCTTGTCTGCCAAAAACAATCCCACAACTGATAGGTAAGATGTCCGTGGACTTGTTTTAAATGATGGCTCACTGCCTTGTCTCGTGTGACGTTGTAAAAACAATAATTGTCCTTTATTTCCGGCCCCGAGCGTTATTAAATCTCTTTCTTGCAGGACGTATAATTCTGGTCGTGTTGTGGATGGGGGTGCAGCTGCTCTTGCGCTGCCCTTTGATTATTTTAAAGCCTGCACAGCCGCTGTCCTTTTTGCCACTTCATGTCTCTGCTGCTCGCATTGTGCTCGCTTCTCCTTGATCATAAATATACACCTGACCGAATTGTGTTTTCTTTGAAATTAAACGTGTAGTTGCTTTAACTGTTGCGGGACCACAGATTCTCATAGCGTATGGTCTATTATTGTGCAAATCTATGTTTTGTGCATTGAATGATGCGAAGGCGAAAAGACTTTGCTTTCTGCTCTTTGCCTTTGATTTCTGACCTCGCTTTGTCCTGCTATTTTTTCAGTTACACCTGGTCCTGATGATTAATTTCCTTTTGTTTGCGCTAATGCGATCTTTCAGTCGACCACGTTTTATTTATAATGTATTGTCCTTTATACGCTTTATATGCACTGAGACCCCCGTATCTGTGTGTGCTGCGTGCCTTTACACTACTGTTTTTTTAATGGTCGTAGTCTGATATTACTTGTAAGTATGTCTTGCAAGAATCTCATGTTCTATATCCCCGGGAGAAGCTCAGTGGCCATTCTCTTTCGTCTAGTGGGTCTTTTATTTGTCTTCCATGATCTTAACGTGAAGATCACGTATATCTCCTAGTCATTCCCTCCCACAGGATTTTTTTATTAAAAAAAAAAAATATATATATATATATATATATATATATATATATATATATATATATATATATATATATATTTACACACACACACACAAGTGCCCTCACTTTTATATTTTCGTTGAAAACGGTGAAGGCAGGCAGAGTAGGAGCATTAAAAAGTTGCTTCGCACAGAAAGGTGAGTAGAAAAGTGATGTAATTTGTTTTTGAAACTCTTAATAAACAGAGTTAAAAGTGTGCGGAAACTTTTTGAACGTCCCTTATATATTTTTTTTCCTTTGCATAATGTATTCTAATAAAAAAAAAAAAATAAATTATGCATGAGAAGCAATTGAGTTAGACTCAAAGCATCAAAAATTCAAACGTCACGCTATTGCAAGTTTTCTTTTTCTTTTTCTGAACATTGCACAATTTCCTTTTCTAGATGATGAGTGTCCAGCACAATCCATTACATTTTTCGTACCCTGTTTCCTGAGTAAACAGCTTCCTTGTTAAGGGAAAAAATATTTGATGCAAGCACAGGAAATTGCAGAAAAACCCCATCCAATGCTTACACCTCTTACCAGCATTCTCCTCTATACCCCTAGTTCATAGTACATACGATATGCGGATATTTGCAGCCATTTTTTGGCAGCCAACCCTACAAACCAGAGTAAATAAGCTTCTAGTCTTCTTTATGAAAACTACTGATGTAGTCGTACACTAATGACAGTCTTGGCTGAAGTCTTTTATGATCAAGCTGCATGAATTAATGTTAGTATTAACATATGTGACTCTTTACATTTTAAAGCTTTGTTCCATAAGGGTAGAGAAGGTAGTGGTGGTAGATCATATCCTGGGAAATCGTCAGCTGAAGTATGAGGTTTTCTTTACACATGTGCTCCAAGCCTAGAAATTAGCAGTAGCCATCATTGGCTAAAAAGGCTTCAAACCATCAAACATTTAGAGGATACAAGTACTAATGTCCCTTCACAAAGGTTAGTGTTGCTGCCTCATAGCTCCAGAAGAGCTCTAGCACCTGGTAAATTTTTTTTATGCATCTGTGTGTTTTTCTCTGGTGCTGCTCTAGTGGTTCTCTGGTGTTCCCCTCATCAACATGTGTTAGTTTGACTGTGGCCACGATTGTAGTTTTGTTTGTTAACATTTTTTATTTTTTTGTAGATTGCATTTTTGTATCATTTGTAAATTTGCCCAGTCCCTTTTCCTGTAGTTATATACTTAGGTCCTGTTTAAAGCACTTGCTGCCATAGCCTCACTACAGAGGCATTAGCTACCTACACCAGGCTTTTTTTAGCCTCCCTTTTTGTAACTTTTTTGGTCTTTTAGCCACAATCGCTTTGGCTCTCTGAATTTTTTCACTTTTGGCATTTGTTTTCTAGTACACAGTTTTGATTGGAAGATTTGGTTTTGTCTTTGTTGTTTTCTCCTTATTTGTTTTGTTCTTTTCTTTAATATTGTTATAATTTGATTGTGTTTTGTAAATTTATTGCAACTTTGTTTTTCATTTTTTCTTCAATGTTCTGGTTCATGAAAGAATTTTGAAGGTTGCTGAATCTTATTTGATAACATGTTGTTGTAAACACGTCTATTTAATAAAGTTCAAAATATTTTTAATGTCTTTCGAGCCATTTTGCATTCTGCCGGCGGCGCCATTTTTGTTTAGTGTGTATACTGTTGCTAGCCATGTTGCTATGCAGAATGAACAAAGGTCACGACCTGTGATGTCATGGGTTTAAAGGTATAAAGATTTATCCATCCATCCATTAGCCAACCCGCTGAATCCCAACACAGGGTCACGGGGGTCTGCTGGTGCCAATCCCAGCCAACACAGGGCACAAGGCAGGAACTAATCCTGGGCAGGGTGCCAACCCACCGCAGGGTATAAAGATTTACCTCAATGATTTCCTGGTTTTCAGAGTTCTAGATAAAAATCTTTATTGGCCAGTGCATTTTGTTTTTTGATCTTCTGCTTATGACTTAGTGCTTTGTATTCTTTTGACTTTGGTTTGTGGTATTTTTGTTGAGACTTAACGACAGATCATTTCAACTTTCAGGTTTCATTAAAATGCATTAAAAATCTGCCCCAACATTTTCTGTGGCAGAGTAGATATTTTGGTTTCTCATGTTTTTAATATATGCAGTCTTGCTCTTTAAATTTTTCTTAAACTTTATTCTTTCTCTTGGAATTTGCTAAATTGAAAAGTATTTGAGTTTTGGAATTGTCTGGTTCTTTGGTTGCCTGTTTGATTTGCTTGTTTGTTTTGGTGGGTCCTCAGCCCCTTTTTGTGCTTTGCACACTCTTTTGTGAGTATTTCAGGAGCCATAAATGGACTTGCATCCCATTCTAGTTTGGGCTCTGCTTTGTATAAGATGATACTTCACTTTATAACTCTAAAATGAAATAAATGTGCCCAGACATTAGGCAGACAGTGTGCTAGTACTCTGAAAGATGAGATTTGTTTCTGCATTCTATTATAAAAGGCATAACCTTAACCTAGTTTCACTTTTAAAAATTCTGCATATTTTACAAAAACATACTTTTGGGACAAAAGAAAATTGTTGCCTCTATTTGCTTGATTTTTATAAAACATCTACGTAAGTGGCTTTTAATTCTTTGAACACAGCCTCATCTTCTAGAGTACCAGTATATATTTAATAAAAGCCTTGATATATTGTTTCGTTAAACCACTCTGTGTTTAAAAGCTGTTTCAAAAGGGGTGCTCCTTCAAAAAGGCACAGACTGACTGAAGATGCAAATTCAAGCAAATCTTTTTTGAATCTTCTGCATTTTTATTTGGTGGTAGTTGACCAGAATGCTGGACTCTGATTCCGATCCAAATAATTTCAGTGTATGCTCACATGATATCTTTAGGCTCAGTTTTCTCCCCCATTTTAGAGACATATAGTAAATCTAAAGGTCATGTCACATTACATGACTTTTCCAGTGGTGTCCACTTACATACATCATTTATATAATCTTAATGTAGTCTGACATACTTAGTGACTCAGTCCAACTAATCCACAGCTCACTCTAACAACAGGTTTGATTTTATCTTAAAGTCAGTGGGACTGGCTCTGTGTATACGGGAGCTAACAATCAGTGACCACTCACCCACAAGTATAATGCATACAATGCAGCTACAAGGAATAAGGAATGCAGGTGTTTTCAAGCTCGCAAACAGAAGAGAGACTCATCTGTAAGATATCTCATGTTTCACATACCATAACAGAATGTTTAAATTTAAAAAGAAGGGGCCCAGATTGTGGCTGAACTTGATCTACCTGTAAACCCTGATCACAAGAAGCAGCTCTGTCAGGCAGCATGTTATTGGCTGTCAGAAAAAGGGGCAAGCACCCAATATTTGAGAAACTTTGAAGGAAAGTCGACATGTAGTCACGAAATTGAACATGCCAAGTGATTGTCAGCCATTTTGATTGACATGCTCCAGTGACAAGACCACCGCCTTCTGTTGTCAAGATTGACACCCCCTTTGACTAGATAGAAGTTGCGTAATGTGACAACGTCTTTAGGCTAATTGGTGGCTCTAGACTGGTCTGGTATCATTATGTGTAAATGTGTGAATGAGTGTGTTCTGTGGATCATACGCATCCTGTCTTGGGTTGGTTTGAACCTTACGCATATTTTCTAACTAGATAGGCCATTGCTCCCCACAAATCTGAAGTAAAAAATGCATACTCATAAAATGTATTGATTCTTTACTCAGTAATGAGAAATTCAAATCCACTGAAATCCAGCAGTCACAAAGTTTTACAATTTCCATCAGATTCGATAAAATACATTAAAAAATGCATTGGTAGCTTTTAAAATATTATACATTTAAAATGTACCTCTATGCATTTACAGTAATATTAGTTTTAAGTTAGGAAAACATGTATTGCTATTTCATACCTCGAGATCTCTCTACCTTGAGAACTTCATAAAAGAGATCCATTATCTTGTAGTGATCATACTATATTGATATAGCAGCAGCCATACAACATACACTTCAGAAGAGGTCATCCACCTGAAGGTAAGCATGCTTGGATGAAAGGGCCCAAACAGGAAAAGCTTTAGTTGCTGCTGGAGGAGGTGTTGGTGAGGCCAGGAGGGGGACACTTATCCTGCATTCTGTGTTTGGATCCCTATGCCCAGTTCAGTGACAGGGACACTATGCTGTAGAAATGGCACCATACTTCAGGATCTGGCTCTCTGTTGTCATAAAAGATCTCAGGGTATCCTTTATAAAGAATAGGGTTTATCCTGATCTCCAGAATAAATTGCCCAACTCAGCCTAGTCATTCTGAGTCCCCAGTCATCCACCGTCACTAATTGGCTAACAATCTCTTGCCCCTTCACCAGCTAATTTGTAGTGAGTGTATTGGTGCAAAATGTCTGCCGTCGCATCATCCAGGTGGATGCTGCACATGAGTAGTGGTTGAAGTGGGTTTCCATTCTCTACGTAAACTGCTTTGGGTAGTGAGAAAAGCACTATATAAATGTAGTTTATTACAGTATTATTATTATTATTATTATTAAAAACAGATAATATTTACCCTCGAGTTCTTAAGGAGGCTAGCAAGTACATACTGTATATAAACCCTTGACACATATTTTCAAGGAAGTCACTGTGCGCTGGAGAGATTCCGAAGGACTGGAAAATGGCAAATATCATCCCATTATATAAAAAGGGTGACAGGGCAGATCCAAATAACTCTAGCCCAGTAAGCTTAACATGCGTCACAGGAAAATTAATGGAAGGAATTATTAAGGATAAGATTGAGCAACAGCTGGCAAGGACAGAAGTTATTAGGAACAGTCAGCATGGGTTCAGAAGAGGGAGGTCACATTTCACTAACATGCTGGAATTCTATGAGGAGGCAACAAAAGGATACGATTAAAGTGGAGCTTATGATATTATTTATCTGGACTTTCAGAAAGTATTTGATAAGGTGCCACATGAGAGATTGGGCATCAAACTAAAAGAACCGGGAGTTCTGGGTGATGTTTATAGATGGGTGCAGAATTGGCTCAGACACTGGAAGCAGAGGGTTATGGTGCGAGGAGCCTCATCAGAATTGGCTGATGTTAAGAGTGGTGTTCCACAGGGGTCAGTGTTAGGGCCCCTGTTATTTTTAATAAATATAAATGATTTAGATAGGAATATAAGTAACAAGCTGGTTAAGTTTGCAGATGATACCAAGATAGGTGAACTAGCAGATAATTTCAAATCCGGTATATCAATGCTGAAGGACTTGGATAGCATGCACGCTTGGACACATTTGTGGCAGATGAAATTTAATATCAGTAAATATAAAGTATTACACAGAGGAAGTGAAAATGTTAGGTTTGAATACGCAATGGGCGGTTGGAAAATTAAGAGTACACCTAATGAGAGGGATTTAGGAGTCATAGTGGACTCTAAGCTATCGAGTGTTCAGAAGCCATTAAGAAGGCTAACAGAATGTCAGGTTATATAGCACCTGGATGTGTGGAGTACAAGTCCAAGGAGATTCTGCTCAAGTCTTTATAACACACTGGTGAGGCCTCATCTAGAGTACTGTGTGCAGTTTTGGTCTCCAGGCTACAAAAAGGACATAGCAGCGCTAGAAAAGGTCCAGAGAAGAGCAACTAGGCTGATTCCAGGGCTACAGGGGTTGAATTATGAGGAAAGATTAAAACAGCTGCGCCTTTGCAGTTTAAGCAAAAAAAGATTAAGAGGAGACATAATTGAAGTGTTTAAAATTATGAAAGGAATTAGTACAGTGGATCGAGACGGTGACTTTAAAATGAGTTCATCAAGAACACAGGGACACAGTTAGAAACTTGTTAAAGGTAAATTTCGCAAAAACATTAGGAAGTTTTTCTTTACACAAAGAGCGATAGACACTTGGAATAAGCTACCAAGTAGTGTGGTAGATAATAAGACTTTAGGAACTTTCAAAACTCGACTTGATGTTTTTTTGGAAGAATTAAGTGGGTAGGACTAGCGAGCTTTGTTGGGCTGAATGGCCTGTTCTCGTCTACATTGTTTTAATGTTCTAATGCTTTGGGTAGTGAGAAAAACACTATATAAATGACATTTATTATTATTATTAAAAACATTCTCTTTTATACATCGGATGCAGAAAGGTGCAAACAAAGAATACACCATAATATGACAATTCTAGTCACATTTTGGATGTGGCAGGATAAAAAAAGGCTTGTCCAAAGGCTAGGTTTAAACTATTTATTTTGCACTCACAGATAAGGACAAGGGGTCAAAGCAAAAAAAAGAGACAAAGTAAAAACCAGTAAGTTAATGGCACCAGGTGAACAAAAGCAAAATGCTAGACAAAAGCTACAGTCAAAATCACGAATGCTGAAAGTCAGGACTGATGAGTGCTAAACTAATTTACTAACAGGCCAAAAAAAATTATTCTGGGTATTTGTGTGCCCTTCCATTTACCGGTCCACCAATTTATGACCCCATGTAATTAAATGCAGGGTAGCAGGAGTTAGAGCCCATCCTGGTGTAAGGGCAGAAGGCAGAGACGAACCCCAAATGGTACACAAGCCCACTGCAGGACTCACTCATATGGCTCACTCATATTGGATTGATCAACCAA
Source organism: Polypterus senegalus (assembly GCF_016835505.1). NCBI lineage: Eukaryota > Metazoa > Chordata > Cladistia > Polypteriformes > Polypteridae > Polypterus > Polypterus senegalus. The sequence continues at coordinate 31,286,577 of NC_053171.1, read as the reverse complement.
TGTCTCACATCTTTGAAAAGGTACAGAAAAACCATGGTGCCCAGAAAACACCCAAATTGACAAGTGGAGAACACATAACTACTATACAGAGGGTGCTGAGGCTGGAATTTAGACTAGAAGTTTGCAGTTATGAGGCTGCAGTGGAGTATTATGCCACGCTCTCGGTCGATGATTAGTAAAATAAGCATTCATGTATGTGAGAGATGAAAGTTTACTCTGGCGCTGATCGAATTCTATGCAGTTAAGTTTCAATTAAATCTGTCTAATAAGAATGTTTTAGGTCTGGCACAGTAGTCAACATTAAAGTAGACACAGTGAAAATATATAAATGATGTTTATTAGATGATATAATGATATCATAGTGATAATATATAATAATATATAGTGATATTTATTAGATGTACACAGCTGTTGTAACTTGTAGCCACACTTTGCCACTCAGCTTTATGTTTATTTTTTCTTTAATGCTTTCATAGTGTCTGCTGCTGCTATTTTTACACTTCCCTTTAATGCTCATGGCCACCGTCCCCTACCTCACACAGATAATGCCTTAAGCGTGCCCTAAACGTTCTCTCAGATAGATGTTCACTTCTAGGGATAAACTCGTATTAGTCAGTCCGGTTTATCCAGAGTGCCTTAGGATGTCTACAAATTCACTTTCTGCACAGCTCTTCTTAATTTAGTACAGTGTAATGATTGTATTGCTTTCTAACTGTGTCCACAAATCAGCAAATATCATATCCACAAAATGCATGGAGCTCATTTTTGGAAAGCATCTCACCATGTTGTATCATAGTAAGTTATATGTAACTTAGCTCAGTGATATCTTCATTTTAAAATTTGACAAAACTTCACTTTTATGATTAAAAGGGTTGGTCAGCCTCAACCCTTGAAAAATGTTCTGGTAACTTTGTTGAGATAAAGGTTCTTCGATTAGAAACAAGAAGCAACCTGCTTATTACAATTAAATAATTTACCAAAGCCAGGTTACACAATGTGCACATTCATCTTATATAATGGACACCTAACACAATTCATGTAATCCTTCTACCAATCACATGATAATGATCACAAAGCATTTTCATTTTGAATATCATCCAAGGATGTTTTGCAAGTACAGCAACACAGAACAACTGTTTGGAATCTGTATGTACACTCAGTGGACATTTTTTAGATACACCTGTTTGTAAATGTAAATGGCTGACTCCTCCAAATGGCCAAATTCCGTGCTTGCAATTCAGTACACATAGCAAGTAGACATGTTTAAGAGGTTTAGATGTTGTTTGACTAAATATTAGACATACGATCAAAGTGAACTTGACTATGCTATAGCTATTGTTGCCAGATGTGGTGGTTCTAGCATGTTAGAAACCACTTTCCTCCAGGGATTCTCACACACTTCAGTCTCTAGAAGTAACAGAGGATGGTGACACAAGCAAAATCAACATGCACAGAAAAGCATTTCTGTTGGTGAACACACCTTGTCAATGGGAGAGGTCAGAGACAAGTGGCCAGACTTATTCAAGCAAACTGAAATCCGAAAAACATTCAGATCAAAGCTCTATACAATGATGGTAGGCAGAAGGGCATTTCTGTATGAAGAATGCATTGCCAATTTCTTTTATACAGCACCTGTTTTATCATGCACCCTCAAAGGATCTATTTTAATTACAAATATTACAGAAAAAAAACTTTTATGTACCCGTTCCATTTTTAAAAAATATTAAAACAACGCACTGTATCTATGCTAAATTATTTTATTAATTTTCAGCCAACAAAGCTGACAGTTAATAATCATTATACTGAATCTCAACAGAGACAAACTATGGCACACACAGCCTGGAATCCTGTTTACAGAAGTGAGTTATGCCATCTCTCTGCTATCAGATAATATTCCCTAAAGTTCATGATCAACACTTTAGCAAATGCATGTGTAGCTGCATCTTTTCCAGGTTCCCAAAGTCAATCAGCTATTGAGCTGGCAAGGTAGGATCCAGTATGAGTCAAACTCGTAACAAAAGAAATTTATCAGTCCAATAAAGTTCATTTTAAATCACAAAAACTTAGAAAAAAGTTATTACACACAGAATACAAGGGAAAAAAGGTTTCTTCTCTGTTTCATTACAAACTTAGCTTTCTCCTGTTAAACTTCAGTTAATTTCTATACTCAAATGTTGTTACTTTAATATGGCAAATTTCCATAGGCCTCACTTTGGTACGTTAGCACATTCGGTATGTTCAGTACATTCAGCACATTCAGTATGGCTTGAAACTGTTTGCCCTCCATGTCTTACCAACTGCAAGGCAGATCATAAACTGAACTTGTCTGTAGTCAGAATGACAAAAAATTATTAGAATATCCCATTTATAATTTAGCTTGTATGGGTTAGAATAGACCCTATCATTGACTATGCATTAATATATATAGGCAAACATTTAAACATAACTAAGAAAATCCTTCTATCAACTTAACATAACCTAACTAACAAATGGCTCTTACAGTATGCCTTCTGTAACAGACAATATGTAACGTATAGTGCGAATTCATCATGTTGTGGGCCACTTCACATATTATAGAATGGACAAAATGATGCAGTGATAATTCTTTTAAAATACTTGCTCAATTATTCATAATTCCTGAAGCAACTTTAATTAAAAACAGATATAACATTTTACAATTAATTCTGCTCAATCTTCTGTCTGCTTGCACTCCTATTGTCATGAACACTTACTAATGTGCAGAAGGTTTATTTTCAAGGCAATAACTGGATCATTCACTCAGTCTGATAAATAAGAAGTCTGGTAAAAAATATTTGCAACCATTACTTATATAACTCATACAAGAAAATAAAGTATTGCTAGTGCATAATGAACACTGTTAGCATACATACCTGGAATGTTTCTGTTTACCACAGTGATAAAGGATTAGCTTTTGTTGCTAATACTTTTACTATAGCCACTAAAGAAAAGAAAGTACAGCTCAGAGGTTGAGTAAAAGGTTAACTAAAGTTATTTGTTGCGTCATGTACCTGACATTTGCTTGATGATCTGTCTTTACATTGTTGTTAAAGCAACAACAGTTGCTTCTTCTGCTTTACTGGGAATTATATGACCAGGATTTGGGACCTGGCCATATGTTTTCAGGCAGAAATTTAAATTCCCAAGATTGTTTCAAGTATTAATTGATGCAGAGTTTTCAGAAATATAAATTCATATGGAATGCAAAACCACCAAATCTCTTACCTGGTCTATATTGTAATCATGAATTTATTTTTATTGTATGCACTACCTCACCATTTATGTATGTATGTATATATGTATGTTGTCAGGGATGCCAGGGGCAATGACCCAGCCGGGATGCCGTGAGGGACCGGATGTGGGTCTGCGCCCACCTTGGATCACGTGGGGGCCGCCTTCCTGGTTGCTTTGGGGGCCACGGGTTGAGGGCATGGAAGCCCCACCCTGCAGGGGCCCATGGTTACCGACAGGAGGCGCCCCAATGCCTTGGGGACCTGTTACCCCAGCACTTAAGAATTAGAAGGACACCTGGAGAGCTGCCAGGAGAACAGCCGGCACTTCCGCCACGCTGGGGTGTGGCCAATGGGGGAGTGTTGGGAACCACCTGGAGCTCATCTGGGAGCATATAAAAGGGGCCGTCTCCCTTCATTCAAGGCTGGAGTCGGGTGGAAGGAGGACGAGGCACGAGAAGAGTGTGGAGGCGGCCCGAAGAAAAGGCATTGAGTGGCCAGGACTGTGTGTTGGGGGTATTTGTGTACGGACTGAGTCTGAGTGACTTAATAATTGTAAATATTATTGTAAATAAATACGTGTGGTGGTGATTAACAACATGTCTGCCTGTCTGTGTCCGGGTCTGCTCCACAATGTATGTATGTATGTATGTATGTATGTATGCATGTACCCAGTGGATGTGTTTATTCATATATTTATTTCATGGTCTCAATCCCGTTCAGCTAAATATGCAAAATGTTTCAGAGCAAAATTACAATTTTAAATTACAATCATAATTATAGGGTGGCACGGTGGTTTTACTGTTGTTTTGCAGTAAAGAGACCAGGAGTTCATGCGTGGAGTTCTCATGTCCTCCTAATGTCCATGTGGGTTTCTCACAGATGCTCCTGTTTCTTTACACAGTCCAAGGACATGCAGGTTAGGTGACCATAGTGAGTGTTTTCTCTGTTATGGACTGGTACCCTGTCCAGGTATTGTTCTTACCTTGTTCCATTCCTAGTGATTGCTGGGAACACTGAACGCTGCACTGTATAAGTGAGTTAGGAAAGCGAATGCATGGATGGATCTCAACTATAACTATACATAGAAGTCATGATCATTTTAAACCAACTGTTTCAGTGTGTTTGATTTAAAGGGTAAAATTAAGGAAAATATATGTTAATTGTCTGTGACCTCTAAATTTGATTAACAGCTTTTACTCCAAGCAGGTGGGCATGCTAATATTCTTTTATTGTAACACTGTGGTCCAACAAACACAGATGCCACATTTTCTGGTCTTATTTTGAGTTGGACTGCAGATATTACGTTAATAAGCCAATTACTCACTAAACACATTTGTTGTTTATTTTAGCATTTTCAATTTTAATATTTTATTGTTAACAGTGTTTTCTTGTTGGACTTGTTTTTGCTGTTTGCTTCTTCCTATGTGTCAAATTCTCTGTTTAAAATTTCTGAACAAAAATTAAAATACAAAAACATTCACATGCCTACTTGCAATATTTGTAAAATAAAGCAAAATCAGTTCATAGATTAGTTCATAAATCTGTAAAAAATAGTTAATTTATTTTTCTCTAATTTCAATCTTCTGTAGGTGTTATTATCCAGCTAATGTCTCCTTCATGTGCTGATGCAAACAGAAAACTGATGACACAAACCTAACAAATGTTTTCTGACAAATCTGATTTCAAAAAATGTGCTGTTATAAAAGCAGCTTTAAACAGTGAAAATATCCTGAATTCGTTTCAGGTCAAGTCAAGTTGGGGAGCATGCACTGGTACAGTGTGTTGCCACACTCACTACACGACGAAAAAGCTTGGGATCCAGGTTGGCAACTCCCCAGGCAGACACGCGGTCCAGTCCCACCCTCCAGAAATGACCCTCTATCTGCCGCAGCCAGGTGTTACATGGGTCACCCCTTGGCCTGGTCCAGCCACTCGGGTCCCCAACAATCAGGATCTTACGAACTGAATCACCCATGGGGAAAAGCACCACATGGCCATTGTGCCGTAACTGATGCTCCCTCACAATGCAGGTAATGTGCCTCATTCGGGACTCCATGAACAACCGCTCATTCAACACGAAGTCAAACCAATGGTACCCAAGGATTTTCCGGAGAGACACAATACCAAAGGAGTCCAGTCTTTGTCTCAAATCACTGGATGGTGTCCATGTCTCGCAACCATTTAGCAAGACAGGAATCACCAGGGGCCTCATGTATAAATGGTGCATACGCACAGAAATGTTGCATAAGAACCTTTCCAGAAGCCAACTTTGGCCAGAAGCCAAGAGAGTAAAACTCAAAAGGGTGGTTATAAATTTAATTGGAGTAAATCGAGTAAATATGTACTTGAACTTCCCCAACAGATCATTTTCTACCCCCCCTCCAATTCCTATTGTAAGGCCTTTTAACTATTTTTGCATCACTTTATTATTCATGTTAAAAGAGACTGAAGAGATTACTTTCAAAAAGTTGAGTACATTACCGTGATTGATTTATGTAAGAATGGGCGGCACGGTGGCGAAGTGGTGGCGCTGCTGCCTTGCAGTTAGGAGACCCGGGTTCGCTTCCCGGGTCCTCCCTGCCTGGAGTTTGCATGTTCTCCCCGTGTCTGCGTGGGTTTCCTCCCACAGTCCAAAGACATGCAGGTTAGGTGGATTGGTGATTCTAAATTGGCCCTAGTGTGTGCTTGGTGTGTTTGTGTGCGTCCTGCGGTGGGTTGGCACCCTGCCCAGGATTGGTTCCTGCCTTGTGCCCTGTGTTGGCTGGGATTGGCTCCAGCAGACCCCCGTGACCCTATTCGGATTCAGCGGGTTAGAAAATGGATGGATGGATGGATTTATGTAAGAGAGGTGCTATCTCTAAAACACCACTAGGCACCCTGTTTTTGGTGTGATGCACGTTTGCAACTTTGATCTTTTTATAATGGAATGTGCATCACCCAAAGGTTAAACATTTGGTTCTAAACTTGGTCAGGGTGGATGGTGACAAATCACTTCATAACTTTGAAGTTTATTATTGGGCCTTGGGCTTTTTCCTCTGTACACCCCCTTTTTGGCTTTTCATCCAATCCATTCCATCTCTGCTTCTATCACTTCAGATATTTCTTTTAGTCTGCACCAAATATATTATAGCTCCAACAAAATAGATTTTATTATTTTATACACATCTCAGAATTTTAGGAAAATCTGGGTTTTGTGCAAAAATGGTATTCGCAAACCCTGTTTATTACAATAATGCTCTTAATATTGTCAGGTGTCCCATTTCTTTTCCATTTTGGTCCACTTTACATGTAGGTATTTGTACACTTGATGATCTTTTTTTAGGGTGTCAGGGTTCCTTTAATTCTACAAACTTTCACCTAACATGTCAATGTCTTCCTCTGCTTTTTTCATTTACCTACAAATAAGGTCAGTTCCAAAAACATGCAGCATCTTTCTTTTGACCCCTATTTCATCTCATCTGAAATTGACATCTCAGAGAAAGAAGAACAACAATTGAACAAAATGTATTGCAACTAAGCAAAGATGTCGTTTGAGGGTGTTGATGAGGTGAAAGAAGTTATGAATAACTTTCGTCACACTCAACACTTCAATTCTTGTAGGCCACCAGTGAAAATTCAGTGAAAGGCATGGAAATAATACTTTAAACTGATGTAATACGGAACATCTCCAAAGTAGGTAAAATGTTTTTTTATTAAATATGTAAGCTTTCTAACACTGGCCTTTGGATATAAAATAAAACCGAGGCCCTGATTCTCTGTGGTCATAAAAGATCCTTGGGCATCCTACGTAAAGAATAAGGTGTATCCTGATCTCCTGGCTAAAGTTGCCCACCACAACCAAGTCATTCTGAACCTCTAATGACCCCTTGTATCTAACTGGCTAACTATCTCTCACCCCTTCACCACCTAAAACTAATGTGTAGTGCGTGGTCTTGGGCAAAAAATGGCTACCATCGCATTGTCCGGGTTGATGCTGCGCATTAGTGATGGTTAGAGTGGCTCCCCAACTCACTGAAGCTCTTGAGTAGTGAGAAAAATTAAATGAAAAATGATTATTATTATTATTATTATTGAATTGAACTAAAATATTATATATGATTTACAGAAGAGGTGTAGTCATATGCATCTACAAATTAAAAAATGCTAAAAGGTTATTTTCTCATGGGAAATAAACCAAAAGTAAGAAATTTAATGTGCCCTTGTGATGTTTCAAAGGCATTCTTAAAACTGATTATGAAACAAAAAACATTTTATTAAAAAAATAATTAGTGCCAGTCAAATGTCTAAAATCAGAATACGATAAATGGTTATACCCAGCAAAAGTAGAACATTAAGAAAATAAAGAAATAAAAAGCTGCACACTTTCACCTTTTCATGAACTGCCAGACTATTCTGTTTAGGTTTTCAAACTATAGTTGGCTCCTGTTTTGCACATTACTGCTAGTGTTGGCCCTGGACCCACCATGACTCTGAATTAAAATAAGAAAGTTTGAAGATGGATGACTATATTCTTTAATAATTTGCAAATAATTCAGTGGAATAAAACTAGTATTATTAATTTGTTATATTATTATTTAGGCCTGAAAGATTAAATATTTGGTCATTCTGAGGATCCCCAGGAAATGCTGGTAAATGGTGCCACAGTAAAGTTCTCTTGACCTGTAACAGTTTGATTGGACAGTACACTAACAGGCCTTACAAAAGAGTGACCAAGTAGTACAAATGCAACACGACTAGAATAAAGTAAAGCAAGGATCGGACTAATTCAGTCATAATCATAAGAAGCAAAACTTGGTAACATACAGTATGTTGCAGGAAAATTTTCTAAATCATTGCATATTTTAAACAGACTTCGGAAAAAGTGAGAGACTTACTGCAGTACGAGTTTGAATCCCGGGACTGGTCACTGTCTGTGTGGAGTCTCTTCACATGTGTCCATGTGAGTTTTCGTCAAGTATTGTGATTTCTTCCTGTATCTGAAAGACATGAATGTTACACTAATTTGTAGGTTTATATTGGCACAAGAAAGTGTGAGCTTGTCCTGTAATGGGGTGACATTCCATCCAGGGCTTATTCCAGACTTCTGTCAGAAGTTGATGTTATGAACCCATCCTTTGAATCTAAAATGGAAAATACAGAGTAAAGCAGATGCATGCAAACGTAACCTTTGACTAGACAAAATGGCATTTTCACTATTTGTTAAGTCATAATATTTCAACTAGTGGTAATTATATTTTACCAGTTGAACTGCCTTTCCCAAGGTTTCTTCCATTTGTTCCCTACTGGGTTCTTTTGGGAGTTTTTTCTTGTCTTCTTAGAGAGTCAAGGCTAGGGGACTGTCAAGAGGCAGGGCCTGTTGCAGCACTTTTTGTGTGATTTTGGGGTATACAAAAATAAATTGCATTGTAATTGTACGTGCGATACACTATAACACTTAATTTTTACTTTGAGGTGTTTCAAATGAACACTTCGACTTATCAAAAAATCATAAATGATGGCTCCATTTTCATTAGGGGTCAGATATTTAAAATTCATTTTGGATTAACTGTTGTCAGACAGCACAGGAAACTTTAATTGTTGGGTGCGTGGGGGGTCCTATTTGATCATATAATTAATCATGTTATAAATGTTTATTTTTATGATCATCATTATTACTCATCCTCTCAATCCAATTGGCAACCTTTTCACAAATGCTTTTCATTGCCGTCTTTGGTTTAAATTTTAAACATTTTTGTCTTGTAAATTTTGTTTGTGTTTTTTTTCCTGTTTATCAGAATTAAAATGTATCTTGCCAGTCTGCTTTACATTTTGTCTTTGATCAGTGAAAAACTTTTTAGTCAGAGGGAAGAATACTGTAAAACAAAAAATAAACATAATGTATTAAATTAATATGTTTTGAAAGTATACTTAAAAAGAATAAATATCAGTTGGGATCCATTAAAAAATAAAAAGTATGCAAGTTTTGTACGCAGAAACATTATCAATGTTTTTCCTTTTATTATTTAATTTCATTTCGTGGATGATTAAATCAAAATGCAGTTTCCTCTTGCATGTCAAATATAGTCAGAATATTAAGGATTCACATGTCTTACTTGTGGAGTTGTCATTCTTACCAAAAGTTTTCAAATATTCCACACTCCTGAACACATGTGCACCTCGTGGTAAAGATCTGGGCTTCTATATAGTTTTAGGATAGGCTTGGATTCCACCCGATACCCTTCACCCCTACATTGGCTGACTATTTATGGTAACTTTGTCGCCCTTTTATCTATCTGTCTATCCTTTCTCTTTGCCTTTTTGAATTTAGACCCTCCTTCCATAAACTAAGCTGTTGTATTGTCTATGCCCATAGAAGATGGTGCCTAGTTGAGGGATTTCTGTTTCACTGATCAAAATGGCTTTTACACTCACCAGTTTTTCAAATTGGAGGGCAGTCACTCTTCTTTCTTTGAGAGCCTTGGAGACCTCTTTGAGAATTCAGGTCTTGGAACGTTTCAAGTGGCTGCAGCCTCCGTTTTCTCTTCTTCCACATTCTTTCTTCTTTTTCCTTTAGCATAAAACATGTTGCATCATACTGTCCTCCCCTCTGTTCTCTCACCCTCTTTTTAAATGTTCTCGGTCATTGTCTAAATCTGTTTCGGCCCTGTACTTTCTCCTGCACATAGCCACCTATAAACTACTCTCACTCCTCTTTATTTGGAAATGTGACCTTTCAACCTACCATCCTCTGTCCTGGAATTCTGTCTTAATGAATATTCTTCAAGCCTTCAAACCTCCTAATCATCAATACATTACATTTATATTCATACACCATCTCTTTCATATGCCCCTGAAAATGCTTTGCTTTGGGACTATCACCTGACCTCATTCCTGGTACTTTTGTTCACACATTTTGGTACTGTCCTCCTGTCCTCAACTTTTGGCCCTTTGTTGTTGTATCTCAATCTGTAATTCTTTCTCCTGCCTTCCCACTTCTTGATCTTCTTGCCTTCCAGATTACCTTTCTCCAGCAGAGGTTCTTCTCCCAGGTTACTATAACAGCCATATTGATCCTGCCCTCTTGCAAGAAATTTTCATCATCCTTTGTAAATACTCTTTCTATAATATTTTTTTTTGAGGCCTTTGCATTGCAAACTAATCGACCTTCCAGCACTGGTATTAATAAATGGTCATCTTTGGTTCAGGTGATGCAGGGACCTTCTGGATCATAGATTTGTGATGCATTCACATGCTATTCTAAGATTGGAACTGTGACGTTAAGTGCATCCAAGTCAGCATCTGGTTGGACAATTCGGACAAACTTGTCTGCAAGAAAAAAGGAATTTAAGATAAATATCATTTTCATGGAAAAAAGGGCAAAATAAATTTATTAGATATTTATCACTTCACTCCAAATTCAATACATCCTAAAAATGGTTAATCATGTTATATTTTTTGTTTTTTGCAAAAGGCTAAGATGAAAGGTCAGCATTACTTTACAAATCTGAGAATTTGGGTAGCTTTGTTTTCTCCAAATTGTTCAACTTTGTTCACGTGGAATTTCCAACTTGGAAACTTGTAGCTACTGTCTGTCTGATAGCACATGAACGCTACAGCATCCCAGGGGTCTTATCACCCTTACCAACAATAACATTCGTTTTCTTCATTTTTTTCCACTCAGTTGTTATTGAATGACCCTTCACTTAGCAGGAAGGTCTGGTCAGGAGTGTGGTTTGAAGGGGTTCAAGTTTATTATCTTTACTGGAAAATGTCTCTTCTTGTATTACAGTTTTCCTATTTAATTTCTAGTAAAAGCTTGCCTGAAAAAAAAAATTAAAACAGATTTGCTTTGGCTTCACACGCACAACTCCAATTTTTTCTTTTGACGTTTGCTTGAATCTAAATTCCTGTCAGAAATTCTATGTACAAACAGTAGCTAAGAATGTTTGAGGTTTTTAGACTCTGGTACATCACATTTAGTTGTCCACTCATCCGACATTCTGTTTGTAAAGGTAAATTAAAATGTTCTTCTGATTTATTTAGTTCACCGTGAATTTTGTCATTGGGAAATACAAGAAGTGTCACTTAAGTTTAGATGACTTACAGGGGTTAAAAGGTAAAGAACACTATTCCAATGGCATTGACAGTAAATTAAAAAGTGACCCTCACCCCAGAAACGCTTACCAGATCATTCTTTGGCAAAACAATTGAACATCACTTCTTACGAAAAAAAAATAGTTGAAAAAAGAGAGAAGGAGATACGGCACATTCAAAATGCTCAATTATGTTTTGCTCTTGGTCTTTCAGGATCTACAAATCCTTGACCTAAGGTCACTTCACACCTCGGCCTATTTACTATAGAATTCTGTAGGCAGGCATTTGCTCCCTTTAAGCAATAATATCACTGCTATTTCGATATATACCAGTGCAATGCAATAGAATGGCCTTCTGCATAAATGTAAAAAAAGTGAAGAGATGTCCATTCACAGGCAGCACAATTGGTTTGAGGCAGTCAGTCAAGACAGCTGCATTGTGGTCCAGCTTGTCTTTACCTTCACATTCCCCTTGCTGTCCGTAAGGCTTTTATGTTCTTGGTTTTCACATATTTACAGTATGCAAGCGTGAGCTAGAAGAATAATTACTTTAAGTGCAGGAAAATAATGAAGATGATGTGGTAGCCACTAGTTTGTGTTACCTAAGTGACTTCAGCAAAAAGAAAGCTTTTATAAATTGAAGGACATTCTATATGACGTCCAAACATGAAGCAATCACAGACATTATGTGCTCAATAGAATTGCACAAGAACTTGGTGTCATTGTCTACAGCAACCAGTTCCACCTTTCATTACTATAGGTCTGTCCAGCAAGCAAGACAACAGTAGAGCAGTGTCCCAACACATTTTCCTGGAGTCATAGACTAGAATTACAGTTTTGCTAAAGAAAACAAGTCATGAGAATACATAAAACTGACTGAAAGTTTATTAGAAACCACAATACGCAAAAGAGCCAAGATTTTGCATGTAAGTCCACAGTCCTTTTTGTTTAACGCCATGGTTATCGAATTCTGCTTGCTTGTTGAGGTTTAGTTGCCTAACAGAAGACTGGCAATTCATTTGGAACTAACAGAAGGGTTTATTTAAAGCAGTGAAAGGCAACCTTTTTCGAGTTGCGGCGCACTAAGTCCAAAAATTTTCTTTCATGGCGCACCTGAGGGACTAAATAAAGTCGTGACGAGAATAAACTGTGTATGAATTTTTCTAGATAAAGTTTAATTAAAATTACTGTTAATAAAAAGCGATTGATAATCGTTGAGAATTAAAAAGGAAGTATTGAATGCTTGCATCACAACAAAATGTTTTTCACCACAAAGAACTAGAAAAGGTCACTGAGTTTACAAAGTTTACTGTGTTGATTAGCGGTATCAGAGCGAAAATAAGGTTAATTTTTCCATAGTAATACTCAGACGATTAAGTGGTGAGAGCTGCAGCTACAGCGATACTCTCTCGTCGGCAAGAGCCGAAATGTGGCGTTCGTATTTTCTCGTTCTATATTTGCTCCGCCTTCTTCTGTCTTACAGTGAGCGAGATCTTCTAACAACGAGACTTTTTAAGTCCCACGTGATGTGTTTTTGACACCGCTGGTGTTGATATTATGATGAATGGTGAACAGCGAAAATTTTAACTTGCATTCAAAATAAATACATTCGTTTATTCAACAATCTGATTAATCGTTATCTGTTTTTCCAACGTAAAATATTTTTTAAACATTATGTTTTTAATCAACCAAAAGTTCAAAAACACTAGCAATTTTAAATATTTTACAAAAGTTTTTGCGGCGCCCCTAGAAATTCCGCGGCACACTGTTTGCCCGACAATGATTTAAAGCATAACTTCAGTATATTTTAAGTCAAAGCTATTTCTTCACAATCATGGCATATACAGTATTTATTTACAATTAAATTTGTTCTAAAGTCAAATATCTGCCAACAGTGTAAGTAAAATTTCCTTGACAAGATTTCTTAAAGTAAGCTAAAAAAAATTTTTCTTTTTTGATAAGTCAACAATTCTTACAATAAGGAAAACAAGATTTAATGTCACATTATAAATACTTTTCACTTGCTTAGATTTCATTTTTTGCAGTGCAGTCCAGAGTCCCTCCACTAGCAATTTTAAATATTTTACAAAAGTTTTCGCAGCGCCCCTAGAAATTCCGCGGCACACTGTTTGCCAGACAATGATTTAAAGCATAACTTCAGTATATTTTAAGTCAAACCTATTTCTTCACAATCATGGCATATACAGTATTTATTTACAATTAAATTTGTTCTAAAGTCAAGCGTTTTTTATAAATTTGAATAATACCTTGTCTGTTCTTGCAGCTTACAATGGGTCTTAAGGGCACACAAGTCTGTAGGCGAATGGAAAAGCCTTTTAATCTACCAAACACGTCCATTTTGAAACAGCAAAGGTTTCGACTTTAGAATTATGCCTTCTGCGTTTATGAGGCATCTTTCTGATAAAGAAAGGAGACTAGAAATAATTCTTTTATATTTCTGCAGTTCTGTTTGTGTTACATTTATGTTCTGCTGTGGCTTTTAGAAAAAACAAAAAAGCGTTCAGATAATAAAATAGCAAATTGACGCTGCTAAAGTGGTGCCAGTGTGTGTGTGTGTGTGTGTGTGTGTGTGTCTGCTCACCCTGCAATGCACTGGTGCCAAGTCCAGGTGTTATTCCTGTTTTCCAGATGCTTACTGGTATGGGCTCCAGCTTCTCCATGCCCCTGCCCCTGCCCTGATTAAGCAGGTTAGGAACGATGGACGACTATGTGTTCAGTTTTTGTCACCTGATAACATACAGTATTACATGCCTTCTCAATATTCTCTGTCACTGAAGCACACTCTTGCATGATCAATCTAGCAGCAGTACACAATCTTTACGACATTAAGAAATAACCTTCCATACAATGAGAGAACAAAAGCAATTGTATGTGTGTCTTTCACTCTATTTTAATTTTTCAAGTTGTTTCTTGGCCTCAAAAAAGCTTAGGCTATCGGTTTGTTTTGTACGGAAGCTGAGAGAGGATGTGCAATATCATTATTTTTTTAAATTGTCTCCTCAAGATAACAGACTGATTTCATCGAGATGTCGAGAAAACGAAAATTTATTTTCTTGAGCTGATGGACTAATTTTATCACAATCTCGAGAAAACGAAACTTAACCTTTGCTCCTGGCATCAGGCTCGCTTAGATTGCGACACCTACTGTATACAGCTGAAGCTTTGCTGTCTTCTTAAATGACGGACACTAATGTTATTATTTTCTATTTTCTAAGGCATAAACATATTTCAGCCTGTGTGAGCCCTTGATTGAACAAAAATGTGGCGAGCTGATCAATACAGTTCAGCTCTTTTGCCATTTCAAACAGGATATGGCTTCAATAAGCTGAACATTAAACGTTAGATATAATTAATTCATAATTTCGATAAAACAAGATCTTTCATTTTCTCGAGATCACGATAAAATTATTCAGTTATCTCAAGAAAATTAATTTTCGTTTTCTCGACATTTCGATAAAATGAGTCCATTATTTTGAGGAAACTATTTTAAAAAATAACAATATTGCACGTCCTCACTCGGCTTCCATAGTTTTGTCGTTTTTTTTTTTTTTGTTTTTTTTTTAGGTCAAGGAAATCCGTAATTACATTATTTTTTTTGTTTTGTTTTGAAGCACTTTTAATGTTTCATTTTAAATTCTATCTCCTGTTGTTTTCACATTGCAAAAAAGGCATATACAAAAACTAGACAAAAAAAACTTTAAATGGAAGTTGTTTTGCTCTTGCTTAGTAAAAATATCTGCCAACAGTGTAAGTAAAATTTACTTGACAAGATTTCTTAAAGTAAGCTAAAAAATTATTTTTTTTTGATAATTCAACAATTCTTACAATAAGGAAAACAAGATTTAATATCACATTATAAATACTTTTCACTTGCTTAGATTTAATTTTTTGCAGTGCAGTCCAGAGTCCCTCCCCTGGCTTCTTTTTGTCTTGTCTGTGTTCTTTTCATTATTGTTCATTGTTTTCCATTATTTTGTTTATGATATTGTTCTGTTCATTTATTAGTTGTCTAATTACATAATATCTGTTAATTGTATTTAGTTAGTTATTATGCAGTTCCTGTGTTCTGCCATATTCCTTGTATTTTGTGAGTGGTTCCCCAGGAGGAGGGGCCACCTGCCAATCAGTATCAAGGGACTGCTCCAATCCCTATAAAGGGAAATACAGTTACTCACTGTCTGTGTTAATTATGACATTTTAGTTTTAGTCACATTTTAGTCATTTAATTACTGTTAGTTTTAGTCTAGTCTAGTTTTAGACAAAAAGTAAATGAATTTTAGTCGAGAAAAAGTAAATTGGTTTAAGTCAACTAAAAGTAAAAGTGAATTAGTGGAACAGTCAAAATTAAATAAATATCTTGTTTAACATATGAATATGCACAAAATATACTGTATCTCTAAAGTATTATACTAACATGTAGTGATTATTGAACATAAAATGAAGAACAGATGCAGAAAGGATTTATTTTGGTTAGATAATGGCAGCTCTAATCTGGCATCACAGTTTGCTGGTCTCCAACATGCCTTAGTTATGCTGCTAAAATATTTTACCTATATATATATATATATATATATATATATATATTGTCAGGGATGCCAGGGGCAACGACCCGGCCGGGACGCTGTGAGGGACCGGAAGAGGGTCAAGGCCCACCCTGGATCACGTGGAGGCCACCTTCCTGGCTGCTCTGGGGGCCATGGGTTGAGGGCATGGAAGCCCCAACCTGTAGGGGCCCATGGTCACCGCCAGGAGGCGCCCCAATGCCTTGGGGACCTGTTACCTCAGCACTTCCGCCACACCAGGAAGTGCTGGGGAGAAGAATAAGGATGATCACCGGAGAGCTGCCGGGAGAACAGCCGGCACTTCCGCCACGCTGGGGCGTGGCCAACGGGGAGTGTCGGAAGCACCTGGAGCTCATCCGGGTCATGTATAAAAGGGGCCGTCTCCCTTCATTCGAGGCTAGAGTCGGGTGGAAGTAGGACGAGGCACGAGGAGAGTGTGGAGGCGGCCTGAAGAGAAGGCATTTGTGGCCAGGACTGTGTTTGGGGTGTTTTGTGCAAAATTAACTGGGTCTGAGTGACCATATTTATAAATAATTGTAAATAAACGTGTGGTGGTTTGAAAAACAACATGTCCGCCAGTCTGTGTCCGGGTTGGCTCCACAATATATATATATATATATATATATATATATATATATATATATATATATATATATATATACATATATATATATACAGTAATCCCTCGCTATATCGCGCTTCGACTTTCGCGGCTTCACTCTATCGTGGATTTTAAATGTAAGCACATCTAGATATATATCACAGATTTTTTGCTGGTTCACCGCTTTCTGCGGACAATGGGTCTTCTAATTTATGGTACATGCTTCCTCAGTTTGTTTGCCCAGTTGATTTCATACAAGGGACGCTATTGGCAGATGGCTTAGAAGCTACCCAATCAGAGCATGTATTGCATATTAACTAAAACTCCTCAATGCTATAAGATGTGCTTCCTGTGTGGTGCTTCGCACACTTCAAAGCTCTAATAGCCTGTATTGATTTTTGATTGTTTGCTTCTCTCTATCTTTCTCGCTCTCTCTGCCTGACGGAGGGGGTGTGAGCAGAGGGGCTGTTTGCACAGAGGACACGGACGCCCCTCTACAAAATGCCGCTTTATCGCGGTGCTTCTGTATACTTAAAAGCATGTATTGATTGTTTTGATTGTTTGCTTTTCTTAGCGAGCGCTCCCTCTGACATTCTCTGCTCCTGACGGCGCTCCTTTAAAGATAAGATATGTTTGCATTCTTTTAATTGTGAGAAAGAAATGTCATCTCTGTCTTGTAATGGAGCACAGTTTAAACTTTTGACTAAAGGGTGTCATTTCATGTCTAGAGGGCTCTAATAATGTTAACAGGGTGGGAGAGTTTATAAGGGCTTAAAATATATAAAAATAACCATACAAACATATGGTTTCTACTTCGCGGATTTTCACCTATCGCGGGGGGGTCTGGAACGCAACCCCCGCGATCGAGGAGGGATTACTGTAAATGGTTTTGGAATTTGGGAAGTTTTTTTATTTGTTATATAACTTTTGGGCTTTCAATTTGGGAGAGAATCATAACAGAAATAGCTTTATCTTGCAGAAACAACATACTATCATTAATTTTGATAAACTGGCTTACTATTTTGTGTCAAAATGTGAGTCCTATCAGATCTATTATATTTTCATAATCTTTAAAGAAATAAGGGTTAATGATGTTGAAAAACTGAATTGTTCAAAATATGAAGTAATTAGCACTAATAGTAATCGTAGCAGTACCATTACATGGACAGAATGGGATATGAAAATGTTTTATTTTACGAATATTGAAAGGCTTGGTGAAATACATAAAGAGACAGGACAGTCTAGTGATGTATTTATTTCTGGTGCCATCTCATCGCTCCATTGACTTGTCTTTTCTCTGTGTTTGTGAGGGTATTTTCTGAATACTTTAGTTTTCTCCAGCATCCTAAAGTCATCCATATTTGACTATCTGGGGCTCTCAATTGCCTCTGCATCAGTGGGTGTGAGTGGTTGATATCAGCGTCCCTTGTGGTTAAGTCACATTCTGGCTCCTGTCTATGGCCTCATGCTGCTAGGTTCCAGTTTTCCGTAGGCATGTGATAAAAAAGTCAGTTCACAAAACAAATGGCTGGTACATGTTTGACATACAAGAAGAAATATATAAATGTACTGCATTTCAGTAAAAATAAGGTGCATTTTGCCAATGTAGTAGAGTCAGGAATTCACAATATAAAAGTTGAAGAGAAACCATCCCCTGCAGTGGGTTGGCACCCTGCCCAGGATTGGTTCCTGCCTTGTGCCCTGTGTTGGCTGTGATTGGCTCCAGCAGACCCCCGTGACCCTGTATTCGGATTCAGCGGGTTAGAAAATGGATGGATGGATGGATGGAAACCATCCCCTTTCAAAGGAGAGTTCAATTTTGTATGGTTAAAAAACTCATTTTGAGATACAAAATTCTGCTTAGACATTGCTCTTTTGCTCTCTTGATCAATAAAATAGGTCTTATAATAATATACCTGTAGATATTCCATTCAGCAGCTTTGACACAGTAATTATTATTGAAATTTATCTTAATCATGAACACATGTTGTTTAAAACACAATAAATTACTCATTCTAATGGCAAACCTATTTCTTGTTAGCCTGAGAAAAATACAATATACCTCCATCACTCAGAATCATAAAGGTATTGACAAGGTTCCATTAATATAAGCTTTAACATAAGAATACAAGAAACTGGTTCCAATAATGTTTTGTAACTATGTTTGATTTTGTTCTTTTTCATATTAGAAGATCATAAACATGAAAATATGAACAAGTAGTTAGAACTGGAAAAATGGATTTCTAGCAACAAAACAAAATATTTGTTAGCTGCAATGCAGCCACTATACAGAATTAAGTAACTGAATCTTGATGATCAAACTTATTAAATATTAGTTCAAAAGTTCATTCTTTTTGCTTAATGCTAAAAATGGCTATAATGCAGATTAGTCCTGGCTGAATTACCCTATTCTGTATTTTGCATTTTGATGGGACCAGAGGCGACAGGAGTCAAAAGTGATCAAAGTTGTATTTCAAGCTGGCAAGTGATGTCCTAATGATCTCTGACTTGCTTCCAGGTTCTTTGCAGTTCTCCCATTCTGCTCTGAGACACATCCGTTTGGTCTGATGTCGATGATTTTTTTCAGGATTTGCCTTGTGGCTGCTAAACTGCTTTTTGTACAGTTCACCCCTGTTCTGCATTACATTGCAGGTTGTTCATTTTCATGTTTTGTTTCAATTTGGAAATTCTGTATCTCTATTACTAAATGCAAAATATGGGTGAGAGCCAGATTAGATGAATACAAAGATTAGGCTTAGCTGTGTATAATATAAACTGGACAAAGCTATTTTTTTAGATAAAACACCCTCACTTGACCCAAAGAGAAGAAAAAATAGCAACAGGCTACCAAATTTAATTGAAAGTTTCTTGAAGGATTTCCCAAGGAGTTTAAAACACACAAACAAAACAATGCCCTCCTGAAGAAAAAAAGGTTTAGGAAAAGAGTGAGAAAGGAAAGAAAAAAGAAGTCAGATAGGCAGACGATTTGTCATGGTAGAGTCCTGTGTGACCCTATATACTATTTATTACGTAAACTTGAATAAAATACCTCTAACTTCTGATACAACCCTAATATGCTACACTACATTTTATATCTTTGACCTCAGGCCTTATGGTTCAGCCAGCACATTGTCCTAAAGCCCAGGTGTCCAAAGGGGGCCCAACTCAGGTTTGCCAATTTTCTATAAAAGATTTTCAGAATTGGAGCCTGTTTGAAATACCAGAAAAAAATTACGCCACCATTAACAAAGCAGTACTATAAATCAATATTTATTGCAAAAACAAGGCTATGTGTGCTTTGTACTATTCTCTACATGTAAAGCATGGACCATGTTGGTCAGTTCCCTTAAATGTGCCTGTCAGTCAAAAATCAGACAACCGACACACGGCCAAGGCACAAGTGCATACACTTACTACTTGCTTTATAACAAGTCGTACAATGGACGAAGGCAAAGTCGATTGATCAAATTTAGCCAGGAATCGTTCTTTCCAAACAGCTCGAAGTAAAGAGTTTATGCAATGGATGTGTACAAGTAAAATG
The DNA here is from genome assembly GCF_016835505.1 of Polypterus senegalus. Lineage (NCBI taxonomy): Eukaryota > Metazoa > Chordata > Cladistia > Polypteriformes > Polypteridae > Polypterus > Polypterus senegalus. The sequence continues at coordinate 31,266,529 of NC_053171.1, read as the reverse complement.
AGCATTGTTTGTAGTTCAAAGACTTTTTCAATTGTTTCTGGTGATCTACTGGTTTGCAAAAAATGGAAGTACGAGTTTTCATTATGTTCTTCATGTAGTCAAAGTACAAATTTAAGTTATGCAGCACAACAGATTGTTAAATTGCTCAGAAATCATAATACAGTGTACTGCTGTACTTAAAGCATCATCACATCATCAACACACAAAATCATATATTGCTTTTTTAAGTCCGTAGACTAACCACTTGCTGTGGCTGCAGTAGCTGAAATTCTTATGTGCCTCCTTCTATTTCTTCTTCTTCTTCTTTTCTTCTTCTTTTGCAGCCAACTCTGAAGCTGCTCATTTGCATGATAGAATTTCAGCTCAGTCTTTTGGTGACTTATCTTCAGGCTGATGTACTGTGTCAGTATTGTTATACTATTTGGTACAGCGTAAAGACAGCCAATCACTGGGATGAATGTTCATCACTTGTTTTTATTTTAGTATTGGATAACATTAATTGCTCACACCCACAGTTCTCTTAAAATGAGCAAGAAATGGCAAACTTGAGAAAGCTTTTCAGTGCTTGAACATTAGTGTCAAAGAAAGGTCCAGTGAAGAAGATGACAATAAAATATAAAGAAGAAATCATCATTTAATTGGAAATATGACAATTCTTACATTAAATCTGAATTTTTGGCAATGACTGCTATAAAGACGAATTCAAGAAGCTGACTAAATGCGAGCAGTGCACTGAGGGTGTCACTCAGTATTACTGAAATTTTTCCCAAAAAGGGAAAGGAAAGCTCATTTTCAAATAAATACTAATCATATTGTTTTACATTTGATTTATATTTGATTGATGTATAATTATATAATATAAATAAAAGGATATTCAAATATATATATTTTTCACTCCTGATATGTATTGAAGCATAAAAATATACTCAAATGTGCAATCTTCCCTCTGACCCTTATGTCACTCTTTCTCACATAGGAGGAAGTATAAGGGCATAATGCCTGAAATGCAGAAAATCAATAAAGCAGCCCATTCCACTCCTTTATCACCTTCTATACCATTTGTTCACCTAATGCTTAAGAGCATAGTGGATAAAAACATGAAGTCTAATGAAGCAGAACAGAGGCCTTGAAAATATTTTTGCAGCACCTCATAAGATTCCTCTTTAGCGGTCCTACCTCAGGAAACAAGACAAACGACTGAAACAGACAGAAGAAAGAGTTCCACAATTATTCATGTATTACCTACAAAATACCAAAAATGTAATTAAGCAGAGTACAAATATTGGGAAGATAGTACTAATACTAATACTAATGCAACCTGGTTCATATTAAGAATCCAGTATATTTAGATTACCAGGTGGCTTTCTTTCTTACTATATCAATTTGTCTCTGGTCCAATGTGGTCCAGAATGGCCCCTGATCCAACATGCTGTCTTCATAGTGTAGTAGAAATGGCCTATCCTCAGGATGGAATATGACAATGTGAGAGAAAGCCTCTCTGTCAACCTGAATACAAAAGAATCCTGTGGCTTCTTGACACACCTCCACAAATCAATTTATATCATCAATGAACAGGTCAGGCAGACCCAACACTCTCAGACCATCCCATGAATGTTTTGTCAGCATCTTCTCCAGTTTCAAAGGATGCACAAATGTAGTTTCAGACAGAGACGAAAATAAGAACATACAGGTAATTAAGTTATAAACTGCCTTATCCAGTCCAGGTTATACTCTCTGTTAATGGCCTTTCATCTCCCGACTAGCCAAGCTGACCAGTCAGTTTCTGAGATTTTATCAATACTAGTTCTAACCTGTGGTGAGTACAGTATAACAATTGGAATGTGAAGTACTTTTTTGTAATTAAATATTTTTATTATAATATTATCATAGCGTCCTCAAGATAGCAGTTTTAAGGAGACAGTAATAGCCATAACTAAAACGCAATTCAGGTTGTTAGTCATGAACCAAGCAGACAATTAAGAAACAGATAAACCAGACAAGAATTTAACTTTTTGAAAGGGATTGGAAATCATAATTTACTTTGAAAATAAAAAACAAGAGTAGACGGCAAATGACCTATGAGACAACCTTAATTATGGCTAACATGATGTCACACACTATCCCATGTGCATGTGCCATGAAATGCACTACAGCACAGTAATGGGTTTGATAGACTGGTGCTGATATGATAAAAAACACAGAAAAAAATATATAATAAAAAGCTGCAATCTTCAAAGACGACTACTCTTTCAGGAGTGCACCCATAACTAATTATTTCATTGTTTAAATTGTTACTAACTTGCATACTTCGATAGTATACATGATAGCCATTTAATTCTATTCAACTAGCATGTTTAAAGTTGTGTGAATGTCCCCAACATGCTGCTTTCAATTACTCTGTAGTTTCATAAATATACAATTACTTGAGGAAAAAAGTAACATTGGATTGTGTTCACCTTATAAAGGTGTTATATAAAAGAATAGTTATTTTCTTGTTTGTTTACTTATAACTGTGTTTGGTTAGTTACTAACAGTTTGTATTAATAGTGTATATATTCAAAAATCCACCATTAATGTTTTTGAGGAAAAAGACACTTCCAAAAACACCGTAGCAACCTTTCATACTTGACTTTCTAAAAACGTAAAAATAAACCAAAAACAAGATAGAAATCACTAATATTAGAGACCTGTTTTTCTTTTAAATATTGATGACAAATGTTAAATACAGAATTTGAAAATGTCAGTAACTGAAATTGCTGTGAGTTAAAGGAACAAGAGAAGGAAAATATGTAAAGGTCTTGGAAATCTCAGAGCCACAAATGGGCAGAGGTTAGAAAAGAGAAAAGAGTTACAAACTTAGGAAAAAAAGGTTTTGGGAGGCAAAAGAATAACAAAGTCAGGAAAACCAGGCAGAGTACAGAAGTCCAAGTTATCAAGAATACAACACTAAGCAAATAAACACAAAGTCCCACAAAAAAGTATTTTCCTTTGAGAATCTGTAGACTAGGATCATGCAAACATCATGCAACACAGTAATGTTGGTCATGTGACAGCAACCTAGTTAGCAACCAGTATACAACATGGCCATGGCTATAAAGTAACACAGTAAAACGGCAGCATTAACGCAAAAAGATTCTCAAAATGATGGAAAAAATGACGTCACTGTTCAAAAAATATGCACAATCTAATTAATAACTAAAAGTTATACATATTAAAGTTGCAAAAGTAGAAAATAATTATGTTCATGATACCAAGATCTTAGCATACATATTCAATAGTCATCTATGAAGTTTATTACCCTCCATTATTACATTTATATTTTGATTTAGTCTTCAGTTCACATCAATTTTTTCTCTATTAAAACTCTGTTGTTTAATCATTAGTTGTTTAATTAAATTCTTATCTATCTGCAACCTTTTCCAAAGCCTTTTGTTCTTAGTATTTTAGACATGAAAAAATAATAAGGTAATATTTTGATAAATTCACATGAATGAAACCTCTGTTGTGGGTTTGCGTATGTGACTGGTGCCCTTTGGATTCCTGAAACTCTATAAAAAATAAGGGCACCTGTGAAGTTAAGGTAACACTTTAGTTCAGGTGGTGCAAAAATGCATCTATTACCCATTTACTCTTATATAACAAGACCTTAACAAAAGCTTCTTTTGGTCTTCATAACACTTATAAAACATCAGTAGATCGGTTTTTCATTTCTGTGCAGTGTGGCATATTGATATAACATAAGTAACATGATAATTATATTTGAATACTAACCCTCACCTATTCAGTTTCTTTTCTCGGTACCCAAATGTGGCAATTGGTGCCACGGCCCACTTGCCAAGTTGTTTGCCTGCCTATGGTAAAGTCATCCCTGATGGAGGATCACAGGAATCATGGGAAAGAGGGGTCCTTTCATCGGAGCAACGTTTCAGCCGTGGCATGGCCAAATGGGGAGGCAGCTTGATGGATGAGGTCTCCAGGACTCTAAAAATATCCAAACCTAATTATGTCATACCATCTACTGTTAAACCGTACTTCTAAAATTTATTATGCTGTATTAAGGAATTGTTCTGTTCTGTGTATTGTATTGTATTGACCCCCTACTTTTGACACCCACTGCACGCCCAACCTACCTGGAAAGGGGTCTCTCTTTGAACTGCCTTTCCCGAGGTTTCTTCCATTTTACCCTACGAGGTTTTTTTTTGGGAGTTTTTCCTTGTCTTCTCAGAGAGTCAAGGCTGGGGGGCTGTCAAAATGTAGGGCCTGTTAAAGCCCATTGCGCCACTTCCTGTGTGATTTTGGGCTATACAAAAATAAACTGTATTGTATTGTATTGTATTGTATTGATATGATGGTAACATTACATGTTAATATGAAGGATTCATGTCTTACAATACATATATACTATCAAGTAAAATGTGTGTCAGTTAAGCCACCTCAGACCACTCCAAAGCGATGTTTTGTTAGTACATCACACTGCAGAGATGAATAAACACTTCACTGATGCTTTGTAAGTATTCTGAAGACCCAAAACAAGTGTTTGTTAAAGTCTTGTTACATAATTTAAATAAGTAATAGATGCATTATTGCAGTACCTGAACTAAAGTGTTATCAGAGTTAATTATTTCAAGAGATGGTTGTGGTAAATCAGAGTGTGGTGAGAATAGACAGAAGCTTATGCAAAATATTTTGCATTTTACTGTGCTAATGTAATTTAAGATGGACGAAATCTTAGAGTTGGCTTTACTGGCAATTTTGATGTCTCAAAACTTCTCACAATTCTTGTTTCAATGGCAACTAAGCTTGAATGGTTCCTCTTCTTGCCTATATGATCTTTTGTTCTTCCTCTATGTCATGCAGTTCACAGTGAATTTGCGTAGCTGGATTTTACCCAAAGAAGTCCATCTTTTCCATAGATTTTCCTTATCATAGCTTTGCTTTTTGATAAATTAGGATACAGATCTCTGTCATATTGCATAGGAAAAAGCCAATGCTAATATTGGGGATTCATGTACAGCTCATATTAAAGAAGCAGTATTGACGAGAGCAAGGTTTTGAGGCAGAATTACAATCCATAGCTTAAAGTTAAAATTTCCAATTAGAAATTTTTCTCTTAGAAGTAACTGCAAGCAACGAAAAAGTGTCTTTCAATTTTTAAATGAGGAAAGGTTGTGCTTCCAGAAAATCACATAATCTATTTCGTATTATAAAAATTAATAAAAGATTATTCAAATGTAACTATATATAAGTTTCAAAATATATGCATTATATATATATATATATATATATATATATATATATATATATATATATATATATTGTCAGGGATGCCAGGGGCCATGACCCGGCCGGGACGTCATGAGGGACCGGATGTGGGTCTGTGCCCACCCTGGATCACGTGGGGTTGCCTTCGGGTTGCTCTGGGGCCACGGGTACAGGGCATGGAAGTTCCACCCTGTAGGGGCCCATGGTCACTGCCAGGAGGCGCCCCAATGCCTTGGGGACCTGTTACCCCAGCACTTCCGCCACACCAGGAAGTGCTGGGGGGAAGACTTTGGACGTTACCCGGAGAGCTGCCGGGAGGACAGCCGGCACTTCAGCCACGCTGGGGCGTGGCTAAGGGAGGAATGCCAGGAACACCTGGTGCTCATCCAGGTACTGAATAAAAGGGGCCGTCTCCATTCATTCAAGGCTAGAGTCGGAAGGAGGAAGGATGAAGCACAAAGCACAGAGGAGGTGTGGAGGCGGCCCAAAGAAAGGCATTGTGAGGCCAGGACTGTGAATTGGGGGTTGTGCACGTGACTGGGTCTGTGTGACCATTTAACTGGGTCTGTGTGACTTCATTGTTGTAAATAAACGTGTGGTGGTTTGAAAACAACATGTCCGCCTGTCTGTGTCCGGGTCAACTTCCACAATATATAATATTGCAATACGGTTGCAATTAAAAAAAAGAACAGCCTAGTCAAAAATTCAGCAAATGCAATATTTTAAAGAGAGCTAAAATATACTAAATCATACAGTCACGGTTATCTAATTTAGAGATCTTTCGAAAAAATAAAATTAAATAATTCCATTATATAATACAGAACTTCCTCATATAAATCAGAACCCTTTACAAGTGGTCAAACAGAAACGAAGGCAGGCTAATTTTAATATAATATCAACAAATTCTTGCCAAATTATGAAATAAACTGCACTACTGCACTCTAAGAACATGTGATTTTTTTGTAGTTTAAAATCATTTAAGATCTCTCTTTTCCAGCGAATGTGGACAGTTTATTAGTATTGTCTATTGAAGCAAAATCAGTTGATGCCCTAACAATGTAATATAAGAGATCACTGTGAATTTAAGGCTACATAACCTAATACCTTCCAGTGCTATTAAGGCACACAACGGATTACAAATAATTGTCAGTTTGACACTTGCTGATTGGCAGACAAACATCTTCCCCCAAAATGGTTTTATTTGAAGACGATCCTAAAACAGATTAGCTGAGGCCACTGCTAAAAAACTTTAAGGTTCACAATTTGGTTCCAGACTCTGATATGTTTTTAAATCATTTTAATCTAAAAAGATGTGTATGATGCCTAATTCTATACTGAATTACAACATGTTTTGCACAATATGTACATTGTGAACAACTGAGATAATTCCCTGCCTGAAATACAAATAGTGAGGTCTCTTACTGGATTGTCTAGTGGCTCACATCATGAAATTAATTGATAAAGTCTGGAAATATACCGGTACCATCAATATCCACCTCTTTACTCGCTAAACTATGTTCAAGTGTAGATATTATATGAAATTAAACAGCAAAGGAATCAGAAACATCTTGAGACTGATAACAAAATGAATAAAACCAAATCAAAAATCGTTTTCAGAAGCAGTGCAAAGATGACCTGTGGTGTGTCTTCACTGGAATATCCAAGTCCACATTACATTGAGAAGTATTTAGTAACCAACTCTTCCATGATTCCTGTGAAATTCTTCTGTCTGAATAAGGTTTTATTAGGTGAACCCACGTAACCTTTGCTGTGGGCCATCCTATCGCTGATCTACTCTGCTGCTGCCCAATTAGAAGTTCTTAGGTGTGGGAAACAGACTGGAAAGAATCTGTCATGTTCTCTATTGATAAAAAGTAAATAAAAGCACATAAGCAGGTGTATAAATATTCTCAATGTAATCTGAAGGAAAATAATGTTTGTCTGAACACAATCACATCAAATGAAGTCAAACAACGGTTCCAAGGTCACAATGACATTATATGAAGTTGGTTTTCTATCGGATGGGAAAAAAGCAATTACAGAGGTGCATCTTTCCTTTTAAAACCAGTCAAAAAGATTTTTGAAGGTCTTAGTAAAATGCTGTTCTGCTATTTGTAATTAACCTAAGAGAATACATGTAAGGCTAGAAATTAGATAATGAGCTGATATTCTACTCTGTGTATTTGGCTACTGGTAATGGAGACGTCCTTGTCAAGATGATGCTGCTGGATTAGCAATTTCAATAGTTTTCTGTGTAACAGAATGTAACAGATTCTTTGATGGCAGGTCTTCATTTAAAAATTAAATGGTATTTCTAAATAAATTTATAGCATGTTAGATGTCAAGTTGCATCTTGACATCTTTATGAGTTTGTAGGCCTACACTAATAAAAACATAACTGCATGCCAAATGGCAATGACATCGTTTCCAAACATGATAATTTCAATTTAAGGTCATTGGGTTGAAAATCTTCTTCTGGCAGTATAAGACACTAGGAAGAGGATAAAATGAATAACAGATTTGTCAGAAAAAGTTTTAATTTCAAAATGTAATGCAGAATGTACATTTATATGTGTATGATACAATACAAGCCAATGGTGACCATGCTGGGCAATTGCAAATGATGTGAAAAACATCCATTAAAAAGGGAAATAAAAAATCTTATATTAATGAAATGAAATTCATTAATTAAGCAACACTCAACACCCCACAATGACAAAGTGAAAACAAGAGTTTAGAAATGTTTGTACATTTATTAAACAAAAAAACCCTGCAATATCTCATTGATACAAGTATTGAGACCGTTTACTCAGGACTTCATTGAAGCACATTTTGGCAGCCATTGAAGCCTGCAGTCTTCTAGGGACTGATGTGACAAGCTTCACATGCCTGGATTTGGGGATTTTTTGCCATTCTTCTCTCCAGATTCTCATGTTCTGTCAGGTTGAGTAGAGATTGTCAGTTTTTTCATGTTTCTCAGGGGGTGTTTGATTGGAATTAAGTCTAGGCTTTAGCTGGGCAGCTCAAGGATGATCACAGAGTTTTCCCTAAGGTGCTCTTGTATAGACATTGTTTTGTTCTTAGGGTCTTTGTCCTATTGGAAGGTGATCCTTTGGCCATGTCTGAGGTCCAGAGTGCTCTGGAGAGGGTTTTCATTAAGGATATCTCTGTACTTTGCTTCATCCAGCTATCCTCAACCCTGTTTACTCTTCTAATCCCTGCCACTGAAAAAACAATCCACCAGCAGAATGCTGCCACCACCATGCTTCACCAATAAAATTGCATTTCATATTTAATGTGCAGTGTCTGATTTCCTTCAGATATGATGCTTAGGATTGCGTCTATGCACACTCTCTTCCGGATTCCACATCAGCCAGTTTCTTCACTTCCAGCATTAAAATTAAAATGCACTAGCTATGGCTTTTTTAACCTGATTGCTTCAAGAAGTGTCCAATTGTACGGTAAACAATATAAGTCACATTATTCAAACATTGTGCCAAACATGAGGAGCTAAAAAGGAGAAGGACTTCAAACTCTATGTTTCAAGCTACATCCACAATTACAAAGGTAAGATTCAAAAATATGAAAAACTTGTGTCTCCTATGAACTTACATCGGACAAACATGTGATTACTTTAGGTTTCTTTAAAAAATAAAAAAGCAGAATTTCTATAATTAGTCCTTGAACTTTATTCAGGGACCGGTGAATACGTATGTAAGTTTAATACATTAGAACATTAGAACATTAGAACAATCTAGACGAGAACAGGCCATTCAGCCCAACAAAGCTCGCCAGTCCTATCCACTTGTTTCCTCCAAGAAAACATCAAGTCGAGTTTTAAAAGTCCCTAACGTCTTACTGTCTACCACACTACTTGGTAGCTTATTCCAAGTGTCTATCATTCTTTGTGTAAAGAAAAACGTCCTAATGTTTAATACCTAATAACATGAGTCTGCTGGGCATGTTACCTGATAAAAAAGTGAATGTCTTTCTCTGAGCCAGCAAAACTGTGAATGCCAAACCACTGCTTCATTGTAATGGACTCAGTTTGTTTCCTTAGCTGGAGGATCTCCTCTCTGAGAGACGTGTTGTCATCAAGTGTTATGTTGTACCACTCAGAGCCGAAGCACAGTCATGGTCCTCAAGGATTTTATCCTCCTCCTCGTCACCTGGTGTGTCATCCTCTGTCGATTGCTTTATCCTCTCCCAAACTCCTGGTCTTGAAAGTGGAATGGAGAAATTGTTGTACTTAAACAACACAAGAACGGCTCCCTTCTTCAATAGTTACTGCCCTGTCTCAGACCCAGGCTCGCCAAAATCCTCTTTTTTAAAATGTCAGCTACAAACTCGGGTATGGGGACTAACTGTAACGCTCTCTCTCCGGATAGTGATGATCCATTCAGATCGGGTTTCCGCATTGGAGAGAAATGCATGAAAACTACGTATACTATGTTGTATTTACTGGAAGCTTCACATAAAAGTGTAAAACAATGTTCAGCTGTGGAGCTATCTGTATGCTGAAAATTAATCTTCTTCTTCTCAGACATTCTTGTCACTAAACAAAAGTTACAACTGCAATAAGAACAATGGAAGTGACTGAGTTGTTGAGATTTCCCCGGATGTACGTCAGCTAAACCATGTGCATATAGTCTATTGAGGCCAAACATTTCAATCTCTGTGTCATCAGAACAGAGAATTTTGCTTCTCACAATCTGAGAGTCCTGTAGGTGTCTTTTGGAAAACTCCAATAAGTCTTTAATGTGTTGTCTGACTACTCTGTTATAAAGCTGGTCGTTTTGCTGGAAGTTTCTCCCCTCTCCACATAGGTTCTCTGGAGCTCAGCCAGAGTGACCACTGGGTCCTTGACCATCTCTCTTACCAATGCCCCTTCTCTCCTCATTGCTCACTGTGGCTGTATAGCCAGCTCTAGGAAGAGTCATGGTTGTTCAGAATTTTTTCAGTTTAAGAATTATGGAGGCCACCATGCTCTTGGGAACTTTCAACGTACAGAAATTTTTTGTACCCTTCCCCAGATCTGGGCCTTGACAAATATTTGACGGTTAGCTCTGCAGGTGATTTGTTTGACCTCATGGCTTGGTTTTTTGCTCTGATACACATGGTCAGCTATGGGACTTTCTGTATACAGGTGTGTGTGTGTCTTTCCTAAGCATGTAAAAAATCATTTGAATCTACCAAAGGTGGGCTCCAAATAAGGTGAAGAAACATCTCAATGATGATCAATAGAATGGGATGCACATGGGCCTCATTTCAAGTGTCATAGCAAAGGGTCTGAATACTCTTATCAATGTGATAGTTCAGTTTTTTTATTTTTTTAATAAATTTGCTAATCTTCCTAAAATCCTGTTTTTGTTTTGTCATTCTGGGGTATTGAATGTCGTTTGATGAGTGGAAAAAATGTAAATGATTTAGCTCAAGGCTGCAAAATAATACACTTGTAAAAAATAGAATACCTTTTCGAGGCACTAAACAGTAAAATTATGAAAGATAAAGTAAAAAAAAAGCTGCTACGAGAAGTCAAAATGGAACAAATTGCTTAAAAATAACAAAAAAAAATTGAATGGTCAGTTGATTCATCTAAATGAATGCTAAATTGATTTGAATGCATTAACAAATTAGTGAGCTGGCAATCCTGAGGACTGGTGGATTAAAATGTCAGTCGGTTGATTACAAGCAACAAATATCAGAATGAATTCGATCGATTAATGCATGAGAATGTTGATTGACTGCTTACTTGGCTAACAAGAATGAATGAACGGGTGGAATGGATGGTCAATTTCACAGAATGAGTGAATGAGGTGTAACCACATCCCAGTAAATAAGGCAAAGGTAGATTTGAATGAATAGAAATGAGCAAATATTTATTTCATTTCAACATATTTTTTATAGTTCATTTGGTTTAAAATGTAAAGAGCACTGTTGTTCTTAGCCCTAAGTAAATTCATGATCTATTTGATCCTTGATTAATACTTTTGACAAGTCAAATACTGTTTATACATATATTCACATTACCACTTAATCTGGTTCACGGTTATAGGGTGCCAGAGCCAATCCTGACATCACTTGACATTAGGCCCCAGTCCTACACAGGGCCCATTCATGCACACTCCCACACAACTGCAAGCTGCTGATCAACTTGGGGTTCTGTGAGGTGGGGTTTGTGGTTATCCACAAGAAGGACCACATAGAAATGAGGCAAAGGGGCAAACTCCACATGAACCAACACCGGGCATGGGCACTGAATTTATGAATCAGTAGTACTAGTCACTGCACCATTGTGCTTTCTGAATAAAATATTCATATATTAAATTAGATAGATAGATAGATAGATAGATAGATAGATAGATAGATAGATAGATAGAACAAACGTTTATTTGTTCCCAGGAGGAAATTTGGCTGTTTACATAAGCTCTTTAAATAAATAAATGCATAAATAGATAAATAAATATTTAACAAATCAATTACTGAATGAATTAATTAATGTGTCCATTAAATTCATGAACCTGTTAAGTGCTAAGGATAGCTGAATGAAAGAATATCATACTGATTTTGAAGAACAATTGAACATATTGTTTAAAAAGGCCAGTTATTGATTTACTGGTTGGTAAGTTATTTGTTCAGCTGATCAATAGACGGATGGGCGGGTTGATTTTATTCAAATAACAAGGAAACAGATGTATCAATATATGAACAAACAAGCAAATAGGCACCTGACAGACTGGCCTGCTTAAAAGCAGCAGTAATCGGACTGCGAAGGAGGACTGAGCAGAGCAAAGACTGTAGGTGGTGTAATAAGGTGTGGGGAAGCCCTTTTATTTTTATGTCTTCTCTCTGCCTTTTTCCATTTTTTTATCTTTTCCTTATCTGGGTTTTTTTCCCTTAAGCAAATGTGTATTTCTTTTGTCATGTCTTTCTTTCAGGCAGCTTCATCTTGCTTTCTCACTTCATCAGCAAAACATTATTGCTGGTCTCTGTCCCACCATGGAGTCACAAATGATTTCCTTCCATCTATCATCTGTTATTCTGCACTTGTTAAGAATGACCAACTTACTTCTTACTCGGGTGACCCACAGTTTATAGTAAAATTATTGAGATTTTAATCCTTCTGGGAAAAATAAAGTACAAATTCTGGAACAGATCCGTCTTAGAAGATCAGACCTTTCAGTTTGTTACATATCCCTTCTCTTTATTGTTGCCACAAAAATAGGATTGTACACTTATAAAGACAGTCTGAGTGCCAGAGCACTTTCTCCATGATGGCATTATCTGTTTCATATTTTTTATGCTTGCTGTCTGAAAATGCAAAACAAATCCTCCTTTGTGTTTGTTGGCCTGTGATAACCTCGCCTCAAAACTATTGTCAGGTGCATAAAGCTGAATTATCTTTTTTCCTGAAAAAATGAGTGATTACAATACCACAATTGATAATTGCACATGACACTTTAGATGTTCACTGTAGAGCACTGTAATCTAAGGAGCAGCAAAAGTGACAAAATACTTAATGGGTATAAGGCTAAATTCACCATTTCATTAATCATTTTTAATATATGTTCTAAATATAACAGTACTACTACTCATAGCTATCTACGATTAAATTAATTGGTCTAAAATTATAAACTGTGCAAATGAAGACTTTTTTTACACACCTCGTATATATATATTGCCATGCATGCGCATTGGAGGACCTCCTCACAGGCATAGTTGAGGTGTATAATCAAATGCTTAGACAACAAGGGGCACTGCTGCTAACGTTGGCATCTTCTTTTTTTCCCTACAGTGCCAAGAAGCTGCCCAGGGATGCCATCTGACCCCACCCTTTCCAGTCCAACTACCATAAAACCCCAGTCATCCTAGAAGAAGGCATCATTACTGGGTAGAGAAATGAAGCTCTTTTTGAAGCCACTACAATCTGCTACTTGTTTTCTGAATTTCCTCATATGTAACACATGGCAAACAGCTTTATTTCATTTATTTTGTTTTCTTCATTGTCCACGGACAATAAAAAGGACGGCCTGGTTGGTGCCCCAAAATTTTGTCACTGCTTTTATTCCATATATATATATACTAGCAAAATACCCGCGCTTCGCAGCGGAGAAATAGTGTGTTAAAGAAGTAATGAAAAAGAAAAGGAAACATTTTGAAAATAACGTAACATGATTGTCAATGTAATTGTTTTGTCACTGTTGTGAGTGATGAGTGTTGCTGTCATATATATATATATATATACATACATACTGTATATACACATACATCCACATATATATACATATATACATATATATACATATCTACATATTCACACATACATATACATACACACACATATATACACACAAATACATATATATATACATACATACACATATATAAACATATATATACATATACATACATATATATATATATATACACTATCTTTGGGGTGCGAGCAACTGTTGCTGGGGGTGCCAGAATCCATCAAGGAAGAAAAATGAAAAACATTATTTGTACAAAATCTTAATTTATTTATCCATTCCTAAATAATTAAATGGACAGGCTATTTCGTATCAGTGCAATACGCTGTTTGTTAAAACGGATGACTCCCGCTCTTACGTGCAAGTCTGCGTGGAAATTATGAACTATCGTATCTGTTCAAGTTCTATTTAAATTTTAAATAGAAGGAATTTTTATTTAGTCGACAGAAAAATCTTTGGTAGGAATGTAAGTTAAATGTAGGCATCATTGCATAAATTTTCTTCACCATAGAAATGTAAAGAGTAAATTCGCCCTCCATTCCAACCAAAGATATTTGTGTCGACTAAATAGAACTTGAAAAGATATATTTTTTTGAATGTGATCGCGCATTTCAGATCGAGTTGACGCGCACCGACGTATCGAGCCCGCGTGCTATTGTGCTTTCGCCTGCGTGCCTCAATAAGTCATCCTCCCCTCGCTCTTACTTTTTTACCGTTCATCTAATGATTACACTGAGTATGGCTTTACCAAAACAATCATTGATGGCGAATAAAGTATCCATTATTCATAAAGCTTCAATTGGTGATCTGTCTTTCTGCGTTAACCTCATATTTTTTCATACGTCTCAAACCAAGGGGGTGCAAGGCTAAAATGAATCGGGAAGCACTGATATATATGTATGTGTGTGTGTATATATATGTATGTATATATATATATATTGAAATAGTTTTACTGTGAAATAATGCAAAGAGTACGCAACACGTGTTTCGCCCTAATTTTGGGGTCATCAAGCGTACATACTTAGTGCACTCCCTCTCGGAAATCGAACCTCGGCGCTAGAGGCGAAGCCTCTTCCATTGCGCCATGGCGTGTGGTTTGTCTATTTGAGAGTATGTAGATCGGGGTATATATATATATATATATATATATATATATATATATATATATATATATATATATATATATATATATATATATATATATATATATATATATATATATATATATATATATATATATATATATATATATATATATACCGCGCAGCGGAGAAGTAGTGTGTTAAAGAAGTTATGAAAAAGAAAAGGGAACATTTGAAAAATAACGTAACATGATTGTCAATATACAGTAATTGTTTTGTGAGTGTTAGGAGTGTTGCTGTCATCAAGGATTTGATTATCATTATTTCTTTCAATCAGGTTCGTATTTGTAGGATGTGTTGTGTTCAAGTCACATTCCGTGTTTGTCAATCGTTGTAAAGATGACAGGTTTCATTCATCGATTCGTTTCTTACTGCATCAATAAACAGCTCATCTTCCTCTTTATCTGAGACGTGACACACTGCATGCACGGGTTTTTTTTTACACTGCCTTCCTTTAGCGGGACATTGACTTTTTCCACCGTGTGCTTTGTTTCCGCAGTACCTACACTTATGAATATGCTTGTATGTGTCACACGCTTCATATTTCTTTGCTGCCTTCTCAATTGTGTAATTTGGTTTTTGTTCAGCACTCTTTGGAACTGTTGCTTTTTGTCTGTGCACTGTGTCATTTCATGTGAGTCGCTCGGTGTTCATGCATCGAAGGTTCCCAGCTGTGCTGGTGCCATCTCGTGAGATGTTCACGGCTGTATGTAATGTTAGCTAAGACCCGGCACTTAAAAGTTTCTCTCGCAGTTTCGCTGAGTTTGTGCCAACCACCACCCTGACCATCTCATCTTCGTCTGCATAAGCACAGTCCTTCACCCGTGAATATTTAGCGGCAGTGTTTCTATTGGATTGCCGCTGACGGACAGCCTTATATGGGCAGGCACTAAATTACTAAGTTACGCCTCCCATGGCCATCGAGCAGAAGTCTATTATAGTACATGGATGAAAAAATAGGTTCCAGTTATGACCGTTACGCGTAGAATTTCGAAATTAAACCTGCCCAACTTTTGTAAGTAAGCTGTAAGGAATGAGCCTGCCACATTTCAGCCTTCTTGCTACACGGGAAGTTGGAGAATTAGTGATGAGTCAGTGAGTGAGTGAGTGAGTGAGTAAGTGAGTGAGTAAGTGAGTGGGTCAGTGAGGGCTTTGCCTTTTATTAGTATAGATATATATATGTGTATGGGTTGGGCAAAAATAGGTTTATAGTTGTTTGTATGGAAAAAGACATGCAAACTGGGATAGCTACACTCAAGCACACTTTATTAATAATAATAATAATGATGATGATGATGATAAGAAGACAAATAATACAAATAAAGAGTGTAATAATAAATAATAATACAAGAATAAACTCTGTGTTTCGCATACTCACAACTGTAAACTTACTTTTGTACACACTTGTGTATATATATATATAATATATAATATTATAGCATCACACTGCTGCTGTCCCCACCAGTGCTGAGTGCCAATGGACTCTCCCTTTTTAACACTGCTGTTTTAGTTAGCTAGCTAGTCATCCTTAAAAGAACTGCTCAGTGTTGTTGTGCTGGCTGGAAGTCTTCTGTTTCTTTGGCAGGCTTGCTGTTTTTATGGGCTCCCCTGCAGCTGACTCAGAAGTTGCTCATTTATATAATGGAATGCCAGCTCATTCTCTTGGTGGCTCATCGCCAGGCTGTTGCAACATGTCTGTGCCATTTCATAGCTCTACCTTGAAAGTTTCTGATCCCAGTAGTCATTTTTATTTCCTTGAAGAGGAACATAAACACTTTGGGATATTGAATTCTGTGGTGTCATGCAGTGCAGCTGAGGTGTTGAACATTGCACTTTTGTTTGGTGATCTGACCATGTGGCCAGTCAAACCACCTTGTTTGGAGCTGCAGATGTAGCCATCTCTTTGTTGTCTTCCTTCACTGAACTGACACTGCAAACTATGTTCTGTGTCTGGATCTCAGCTTTGAGACGCTCCCTCCATGGCTGCTCCATAATGTCTATATGATCCGCCTCCTCTTTCTTACCTGCTATGAGAACAGCAGCTTCCCTATTTATACTGCAGGGTGTAGTCTACCAGTTGCATCATCTGGTGGCCTCACCCCCTTGAACTCCACAGATAGGAGACAGGACAGATAACACATAAAACTGCATATACAGTATTCTTATTGTAATACAAAATGGCAAAATAATTATTAAACAGCACAATATTGCATGAATATGACATAAATAGCACATCACAATCAACAGAGATAATAACAAAATACATTAAATAACATTCTTAGGAACAACAAACACGTTAAATAAATAGAAACGAAAACACACGAGTCAGGGAAAAATCCTAACAGAAACATGAAAAATGATAATAAAAAATATAATTGATTTAAATTTTGATTATATTGATTTATAATGAATTTACAAACGTTTCTTAAAACATGTTTCTTTCATGTTGTTATGGGTTATTAAGTGTAGGTTTATGGGCCAAAATGACAAATATGTTCATTTAAAATGAAGCCTACAACACACTAAAGTGTGCTGACAGTAAAAAGGTCTGAATGCTTTCTCAAATCACTGTAAATTCATATTATGTTCCTGACAGTGGGAGGGAAATCAAAGCACAGAGAGAAAATCCCACATAGACACAGTCAGAAAGCTCAAACTGCATATGGAATATCTTCATCTTCCTCTTCATCTTTTTCTATAGAATATACAAAGTTTAAAGATTCTGCAGTGCTAAGGCTGGAGTGCTTACCACTGCCTCATAGTAGCACCACTGTAAATTGTCACATAATTTAAGCAAGCCTTACCTTGTCAATTTATTTTCAATCCCTGATCCAGTAATCATGGAAATGGTTCTGTGCTTTTGTGCAGCGAAAGTTAGAATGTTACATTCTGAAATAACTGGTAAGGTGAAGAAAGAGAGATATTCTTTCAGTTTCTCCTACCATCAATGGCTCGAGTGTTAATATAGCATGGATATCCTGGAAATTGTATCAGTTCTTCTACAAGAGACATTGGATAAATATCAAAACAAAGTTTATGTAAGTTTCCTGAAGTCATTTGGTTACAGTCTGGCTTTGGCACCAACACTATACAGTAACTCTAGACCACTTAATCCTGAATTCTTTGATTACCCCAATTGGAGTACAAGCATTTTTCTGTAGTTATAGTGACATTATACAATAAGTGTTATGTTTTTCTGTTGCCATGGACAGAAGTAAAAGCAATGAAATTGCATGTTGCTCCCACTAATAGCTGCTCTCCTTTAATTATCGTGATTGCTTTCCAGCAAGATTCTCACTTGTATGCTGTTCTTTGTGACATGGCACATTTTTGGTGTTTGAGTGAGCTCCCCTAAATACTGTAAACATGAAAGATTAACTTGCATGTGTTCAGTTTCCTCCATTTGCATTATTGTTCAACTTACACCTATATAAGCATCCAGCATCCGTACAAATTTTAATTAAGCTTCAAAATTTTAAAAGCAATCATTTAGTGGGCTTACATGCTCACAATCTTGATTGTATTCTTATGTCTGTTCATTGTCTGCATCATTTTTTCACTGCTTCATTTTATTATTAGTTGTCCTATTTTGAATGGTGATTACTTTGCTTTTTCTGCTTCTCGGACAGTTACCATGTGGACCACTTTTACCTTAAGGGGTCGTCCAGAAGGTTCACAGAGCAGATAATTAGCATTACATGTTACCTTCTACCTGTCCTAACAGTACAGGGCGATGGCAGTTAAATGTAAGATTGAATCAAAAGATCATTTGTGATTGCAATAACCAGTAATAACATGCATCAAGCCAGTTTGGCAATGGTGATCTGCTTGTGCTTCACATAAGCCCATCCCTCAAGGAAGAAAGTCTAGACATGAGGGTGGGTGTGGAAAGACAGTTTGTGCACCCATTAGTCTGAAGTATGGGACTTTATGATTGATCTTGTTTCAGAGGCCATTCTGTATCATGACGCCCCATTGGTTCATGATTTGTGATAGGAATTATATTAGTTTCCCACTTTAACTTTTCCTCTCTCTCTTGCCTTCTTGCTATGAAGAGAAGACCACCTCCCTCTCTTGCCATTTCTCCATGATAAAGATTACTCCTCCTCACATGGCCTGTTTCGAGACTCCATTCAAAGGCCATGTGGTAGCAAAGACCAAGCCAGACAGAACATAAAACTGAGAGCCACCTATGGACACAATATTCACTGCTACTTAGGCTGTAATGACATTTTTGTCCCATTCATTTTTACTTTGCTTATTATTTTAGGCATATTATCTATAGCAGAAAATTAATTAAAAGTGTAATTATCTCATGTGTGTTCTATTGCTCAATCTTGTTGCCTGAGAGCATAGATATAATATACAGTGTAACCTATCAAGTATGGGATTTAAGACATTTTGTTAAGGTGTACACAATGAAGAGTATAAAGGGGAAAATAGGGTTGCAAAACAGGCGGTTTACCAGTAGATAAAACTGAACTGCAGTGAGTGCTGTAAATTACACCTTGTAATAAATTTAAGCAGATACAAAATACTAAAATACAGTGATCCCTCGCTAAATCACGCTTCGACTTTCGTGGCTTCACTCCATCGCGGATTTTAAATGTAAGCATATCTAAATATTTTTCGCTGGTTCGCGGATTTCTGTGGACAATGTGTCTTTTAATTTATGGTACATGCTTCCTCAGTTTGTTTGCCCAGTTGATTTCATACAAGGGATGCTATTGGCAGATGGCTGAGAAGCTACCCAATCAGAGCACGTATTACGTATTATATAAAACTGCTCAATGATATACGATATGCTTCCTGCGCGGTGCTTCGCACACTTCAAAGCTCTAACAGCCCGTATTGATTTTTGATTGTTTGCTTTTCTCTGCCTCTCTCACTCTCTCTGACATTCTCTGCTCCTGACGGAGGGGGCTGTTTGCGCAGAAGCTGTTTTGCTTAGAAGATACGGACACTCCTCTAAAAAATGCTGAAAAGACTACCTTTACATTGATCCCTTCATTGTGGAGGCTTTATCGCCAGTGCTTCGTTTACTTAAAAGCCCAACAGTCCTATTGATTTTTTGATTGTTTGCTTTTCTGTCGCGCGCTCTCTCTCTCTCTCTGACATTCTCTGCTCCTGACACGCATTTCTTTGAAGAGGAAGATATGTTTGCATTTTTTTAATTGTGAGAAAGAACTGTCATCTCTGTCTTGTCATGGAGCACAGTTTAAACTTTTGACTAAAGGGTATTATTTCATGTCTAGAGGGCTCTAATAATGTTAAAAACGTATTTAGAAGGTCGTAAACAGGTTTTCTATGCTCTAACTGCGAAAATATTATATTAAATAAAGAATCCTACTTGTGGAAATTCATTTATCTGTCTGAGCGGATTAACGCGATAAACGAGGTTTACTATATAACTGTGCAGAGAATATTTATAAACAGTGTGGGAGAGTTTATAAGGGCTTAAAATATATAAAAATAACCACACAAACATATGGTTTCTACTTCGTGGATTTTCACCTATCACGGGGGGTTCTGGAACGCAACCCCCGCGATCGAGGAGGGATTATTGTATATTATTTGTCCAGTTCTTAATAATATGGTAAGGACATTACAGTTAGTGCAGCAGTTAAATGATATTGCTGTTTTTCTCTAATACGTTCCTTTTATTGTAAGTATGATTGGAGTCAGTATAAAGCAATTAGTAACTCTAAATGCATTGAATTCTGGAGTTTTGTTGTCATAATTGGAGTTGTATTTTAATTCCCTGCAGTTGTTCCTTGCCCCGTAAAATGAAGCAAGTCATCATGTTTCGGATTTGTAAGGCCAAAGAACAAACCTGATTCATTTAATGGAGGGTGGCCCATGGGTGCAGTTGTAGCACTGCTGCCTCGCCGTAAGGAGAGCCAGGGTTCATGTCTTGGGCCCTGCCTGCATCGAGCTTACATGTTCTCCCTGTATCTGTGTGGGTCTCCCACCGTCCAAAGACATGCAGGTTAGGTGAATTGTCAACGCTAAATTGCCCCTTGTGTGTGTGTGTGTTTCCTTGGTGATGGACTGGTGCCCTGTCCAGAGTTTGTCCCTACATTGTGCCCCATTCTAATTGGGTTTGGTTCCAGCCCCTGCAGCCCTAGGCTGGATTAAGTAGATTAGAAAATGACATGTTTGTAATTAGGTTTTAAAAATAGAAATATTCTGCCCAATCAACATTTTGTTTTGTTTGTGATTTGGGTGCCACAACTTTCTGTTTAGTGTGGTTGCTAGGTAACGTCAACCAGAGGTGCATGGTGGTGCATGACTTCACCAGGACAAAGGTATAAAGGTCAGCATCCTGCACTTCAAATTGTCAGAGTCTGTGGATAAAAGACAGAAAAGGCTAGCATTCTCATGAGTGTTTCAATCTGATTTTTTGCAGCAATTTCTTTTGCTAACTGACTAGAACTTTTGATCTTAAGGTTTTGCTCCGGTTGTGTGACATGTTTCAGTGTTCAACACCTCCATTCCACTCTTTGAATTATAATTTTGGTTTTATGATCTGGGTTCTTGATTAGAGTATTGTCTTCCCAGTGCTGACCTTTGCTTGTTGATAATACCACAATCTGTTGTCTGATTTCATTATTATTTAGGTACTGATGCACCACATCTGTGCTGTATCTCCTCCCAAAAGGAATTATCTGAAGGTTGTTGCTGAGGCAATTTTCACATGGTTTATTGAAATTTTTTTTGCTTTTCTTTTTATTGACAGGTTGGACATTCTTTGAAGCCTCAATCATTGTTGTTCATTGAGGGAACATTCCAGACTGATTATTTTCTTTGATTTACTGTTGTTCCCAGAAAGACCCAAACACCCAGGGTTACTTACTGAAAATGTAAATACATTCTATAAATCATGTGTGCAGTTATTCAAGGGTGAACCTTTAATATAAAAACAGGAGTGAGTGGAGCTTCGGAGGAAGCTGAGGAGATTTGTCAAGGATACTGGATGGTAAACCTCCCAGCAGACACCAGTGGCACCTGACCTTCTACTAATAAACAGACAAAATCCATGAAGGGAGATCAAGAGGCCACAAGACCTCTCAGTTAATAATTGTCAGTACAGCGTCTTTGACTACCCTTACCCAGCCCAGGTTGCCCTTTTCAGAACAAGGCCAGAGGTAGCTGTCAGAGGAGCAGGAGCCTTCTATGTGGCTGACGGGAACAAACACCTTGCCCTGGAGAAATGTCACCATGTTGCCTTTTTAAGGGAAAGGGAAACCCTAAATGCTACAAAGGATTAAGGTTTTCAGTGGCACCTTATGGCGTTTCAATCTATAAAAAGCATCCACCGAATCCCAGAAACTATTTCAGGAAATGTTCAGAAGTGATGCTGGGATGGAGTTAGAACAGAAATTGTACTGAGCTTTGAGAGGAGAGTTTGGAATAAAGGCTCATTTTCAGAGAGAAGATGACAAGGTTAGGACTATCATAATTAGGAATCACAAACATAGTGAAAGGGGTATGTGATCTCACAAATATGTCATAAAAAGAGGTTCACCCCAAGGCAGCCTGACCTCCCATCTCCACAGACAGGCTTCGGCTAACTAGGCCCAAAATGGGGAAAATGGCTTTTAAAGTACAAAATATATTTTAAGTTCCAAAATAGCCTAAGAAGTATCTAAATGGAGGAACACAAATGTGAAAATTCTAGGTTTCAGTGAGACTGTGAAGTGAAGGAGCTTTATAAATAAAGTACAAAAAGAAACCCAAAAAAGACAAAAGGGAAAAAATGAAACAAAAAATGATTTACCGAAAGCAAACAAGTTCCAAAATATAATCCAATAATCAAAACCAAGAACAGAAGCGAATATGTACAAGAACCAGAAAAAAATCAAACACTCAGAATTGCTCTTTCCAAATTTCAATCAATGAACTGTTAAAGCACCTGCTTCCACGCTTCAGATACATAGACTGACGGTGGTCCTTCACCGGTAACATAAGGGTGGCCCTGCCTCTTTTGGTTCCACCTACAAAGCACAAGGAACAAATGTTAACACATAGTGCACACATAGTAAATTAACAAACAGGTTCATTAAACACAGGATAAGATGGTACTATCCATCATGTAAGCACTTAAAAGATGTGCTCTTGGTGTTGATGACAGTCTGGTTGGCACAGAGGTGTTTTCAAGTGGACATTCTCCTTCCTTGACATTTCATCAAATAGCCCACAACATCTCTGGAGGTTTTCATGGCAACAATGTCTGCCATTTCCAGAATTACCCCCTATGTGTCTACCTAATCTTCATTATCACTACTTAGGAGTCTAGCTGAGGTCATGCCTTTCCAACCAAATCCATCTTTTTTGCCGCATCTGTGGCAGATTTGATAGTTTGTTTTAAAGGTCTGGCCATGGTTCCCCAGATCTTTGTGTAGACAGGTGGTAGAGGCTGACACGGAACCTCTTCATCCTACTTTCACTGCACAGACTTTAGTGCCCCAGCCTTGAAAAAGTGCTTCAGTGCAAAGCTCCACATAACATAACTTTTTGTGCTTAAATACTTCATGTATTCTTCCAAGGGTACAGTGAGCTCAACGATGCAAATGGTATTTACCGAAGCACAAGGTCAGGCCTTAAAGAAGTAACAGCAGTCTCTGATGGAAAAGTAAGATGTTAGCCATTGGCAGCCTTCATACCCCAGGAGCACGCTAAGTGTAACTGTCCTAGCTTTGGGCCTAAGAAGACATTCCTGGCTGTTAATTATAACAAAAAAGCCATTAATACAATAAACAATGAAAAAATAATACCTAACAATAAAGAAAGAAGAGAATGAAAAAGAAAATAAATATAAGCCAGGGGACACAGCCTGACTGAAACATAACAGTGACACAGTGAGAGAGACTGGAGATGGGAAGGAGTTTCTTAAGTTTGGTACTTGAATGTTGGGCAAGTGGACAAGGTAACCAAGTTGAAAGAAAGGATCTGAGAAACCCAAGGGAGGCAGCCTTTCCAACTCTGTGTTCCCCCCATTTAATCTCATATGTCTGTTCGTACATTCAGACAAGAAAACAGTTTTGAGATTTGTGTCCACTTTGACATCACTCAAGATGTAAATTGATATCATATCAGTGTCTTTCAATTATGATAATTCTTATTATAAATAATTTTAGAGAGTTTGCTTGATAGGGAATTTTTAATATAATATGTTTTATCCTACAACATAATGATAAACACTATCTCTTAAAATAAATCTGTTTCCAAATTTCTACAACTGGACCCGGCAACCTCAGGCAACTCATCCTACAATTGAATAGCAAATCTAATTTAGTTAATAAATCGTTAGTCAATGGTAGAGTATTTGGTTGTGTATTGAATAATTCCACAAGTTAGGTTCCACAGATACTGTAGCTGCGAAACAATGTGGCTGCTGCAATAACTTGCGCGTGTCCAGTCCTTGGCATTTCACATTTATCCACTCCGTTGTTGTGTAAATCAAACGTTTATTTTACAAGTTATCTATTTCCACAGTTATAACGTGAAACTTAAAGACAGACATGTTAAGAAAACCGTGCGTTTCCACAGCTTTAGCAATCCACACAAAAACTTAGACAATACTTCCCATTAACCCCTGCAATCCAGCACCCCTTCTTAAAGAAACAATATCCCATTAACCCTGAACCATTATCAACCCTGTTCTTAATACATAAACTCATCTTGATCTGCAAAATAAATTTCACAGATGTTTGAATTAACAGATTTAAAAATGTTAATACAAAACTTGGCTCACACAAACACTAATGACGTATCTTTTGAATAATCAGAATAAATGAAATACATAAATATAATCTTGTCATGCCTTCACTTTTAATTTTTCCCTTTTAGAAAGTACAATAATGTGTGAAAGTGCAATTTTTAATCTCATGTACCCTCATTCTAGTTCAAATGGCTTTTATATAAACGTGTATAGGCCATACCTACTTCTTCCATTATTCACATATTCTTTTATCCGCAATCAGAGAAATCAGAAGGGAATTCACTTGAAGCTAAAGGCCCCTTCATTTTAGGTAAACAAAGTAATTATTCTCTTACTATTCTGCAGTTAATGCCTAATGCTAAGATTAATAGCATAACCAACATCTGCTATAGCTAATGAGGAATTAGTAAGCTCAGACTGTTCTTGACAACTTAAGGTAGTTTTCCTAATATGTTGATTAAATCTGCGCTTAAGGGAGGTAGCAGGCTTTGTGGCGAACACTCACCGCCAAGGCTTAGCCCATCTTATTTCAAACACATTCTCTAGATTAAGGTCACGTTAATGAGCAAACAGCTTGCACTGATTATTACGGTGGACTTTGCATGGAGACGTAGGTCAAGAAAATTTTTTAACAAACTTGACATCTGTCTTCAAGACAGCACCAGTAAAAGGTGACAACCTGATCATCTTAAATTCTACATTTTCTACTAGAAAAGGCTCAGTGTTCACATGTCAACTTGTTTCCCTCTCCTCTATTTTTTTAGGAGTCCGTGCTTTGTCGGTTTCTGTAGGATGGGAATTTTAAAAAAGTGATTAGCCCTTCGAGCTAACCTGCTATGAACATGCATTTTATAATTGAATTGCAAGGAATTAAAAACAGGGCATCGTCAAGAAAATCGACATAAATGCTCTCCATTCATTGGATTTTCTGACAAAATGAATCAAGCGAGACACAGAACACCTTGCTTGGCAAATTGGACTTTTTTTTCTGATTTTCCTGTTTTGTATACTCTTTGCAGTTTACAGAACCTCTGTAATTTGTATTACCCCTTCAACAAACTATACTTTTAAAGAATGTTGTAATTTAGGATGTGAAGAAAACAGAAGAAATTAAATTAATGAGGTTGGTCAGAGGGATTTAATTACAGAACATGACAGGAGCTGACATGTCACAAAGGAACAGAAAGAGCCATGAAGATACTTTTGGAAAAGGTTGCTTCAGAGAATATTGTGAATTAGGAAGTGCGTCAGTGACTGACTTGGTGTTCTTTTATCTGTTTGTAAATTTAAAGTCACATTGGTAAAAAGTCCTGCCATGTTAGTATATTCAATAACTAGCAAAATACCCGCGCTTCGCAGCGGAGAAGTAGTGTGTTAAAGAAGCAATGAAAAGAAAAGGAAACATTTTGAAAATAACGTAACCTGATTGTCAATGTAATTGTTTTGTCCCTGTTGTGAGTGATTGTTGTCATATTATATATATATATATATTTACACACACACACACATAAACATATATATATATACATATCTATACATATACACATATATACATACATATATATCTACATATATACACACATACATATATAAACATATATATACATATACATACATATCTACATATATACACACACAGCTATTTCGTATCAGTGCAATACGCTGTTTGTTAAAACGGTTGACTCCCGCTCTTACGTGCAATAACAAATCAAATCATTCAGTTGTCTTTGCTCATATGTCATTTTAGAGCTGGACGCCTGGCATCTTTTTTTGGCCACAAGTTCGTTTCTGTTTGGTGTGAGGTTCTGTGTTGTGGAGATTCTCAGGATGGATTGCAGGTGCTCATCAGTGAGGCGACTCCTGTGTGCTGTTTTGTTAGTCTTTATCACTGAGAAGAGCTTCTCACACAGATATGTGCTACCAAACATGCACAAGGTTCGAGCCGCATGTAGACGGACTTTTTTTGTTCTTCAAAGTCACCAAAGCGCCATGCAAACTCAGTGCGCAATAACTCTAACTTCGCAATAACTTGCCGCATCATAAGGTAGACTTGATTAACGCAGTAAGTGTTCGGCAAGGCAGCTGAAGCGCTGCATTATGGGATCTGTAGTTTATTGTGTTACCAGCGCTTCATATACCCGGGCTTTAATAACAATAATACAGTATATAAAATGATCTCGCGGGCGGATATAATTACACGCCGGGCGGATGTGGCCCTGGCCCTTGAGTTTGACACATATGGACTAAATAGAACTTGAAAAGATATATTTTTCAAATGTGATCGCAATTCAGATAGAGTTGACGCACTACAGCCTGCATGCCTCAATGAGTCATCCTCCCTCGCTCTTACTTTTTTACCGTTCATCTAATGAATACACTGAGTATGGCTTTACCAAAACAATCATTGATGGCGAATAAAGTATCCATTATTCGAGTATGTAGAGCGGGATATATATATATACATACATATATATATACCCGCGTATCGCAGCGGAGAAGTAGTGTGTTAAAAAGGTAGAAAAGAAAAGGGAACATTTTAAAAATAACGTAACATGACTGTCAATATACAGTATTTGTTTTGTGAGTGTTACTGAGTGTTGCTGTCATCAAGGATTTGATTATCATTATTTCTTTCAATCAGGTTCGTATTTGTAGGATGTGTTGTGTTCAAGTTACATTCCGTGTTTGTCAATCGTTGTAAAGATGACAGGTTTCATTCATCGATTCGTTTCTTACTGCATCAATAAACAGCTCGTCTTCTTCTTTATCTGAGACCTGACACACTGCATGCACGGGTTTTTACACTGTCTTCCTTTAGCGGGACATTGACTTTTCCCACCGTGTGCTTTGTTTCCACAGTAGCTGCATTTATGAATATGCTTATCAGGCGCTTCATATTTTTGCTGCCTTTTCAATTGTGTAATTCGGTTTTGTTCAGCTCTTTGGAACTGTTGCTTTTATCTGTGCACTGCGTCAGTTCACGTGAGCCACTCGGTGTACATGCATCGAAGGTTCCCAGCTGTGCTGGTGCCATCTCGTGCTATGTCCATAGCTTTATTTAATGTTACCTTAGTCCTGGCACTTAAAACTTTCTCTCGCAGTTTCGATGAGTTTGTGTCAAACACCACCCTGACCATCTCATCTTCCTCTCCATAAGCACAGTCCTTAACCCGTGAATATTTAGTGGCAGTTTGCTATTGGATTGCCGCTGACGGACGGCCTTATATGGGCAGGCACTAAATTACAAACGCCAGCGGCAGCCTGTCTATGAACTTAATTTAAAGTGTAGGTTTACATCGTGCTTTGTTTCCGAAGTAGCAGAACTCATGAATATAGTTGTATATGTCACTTTCGCCGCTTCTTATTGTTTAGCTGCCTTCTCAATTATATAATGCATGTTTTCTTGAGCGCTTTTTTGAGGTCTTCCTGGTTTTCTATGTACTGCATGATTACGTGGGAGGCGTGATGATGTCACACGAAACTCCGCCCCCACGGCGTTGAAGCTCATCTCCATTACAGTAAATGGAGAAAAAGTGCTTCCAGTTATGACCATTACGCGTAGAATTTCGATATAAAACCTGCCCAACTTTTGTAAGGAAGCTGTAAGGAATGAACCTGCCAAATTTCAGCCTTCCACCCACACGGGAAGTTGGAGAATTAGTGATGAGTCAGTGAGTGAGTGAGTGAGTGAGTGAGTGAGTGAGTGAGGGCTTTGCCTTTTATTAGTATAGATTCAGCCACTCATCCATTATCATACCTGATTTATTCAATTCAGAGTCTATCTTGCATTGCAAGGTGTACCCACAGCATTAACTACTCTAACATTCACTACTTTGGGACATAAAAGAAAACAAGAGAATCTGGAGGAAAACCCACAGCTACATGAGGAGAAAATGCCAAATCCACAACAAAAAAAGCACTCAATTCAGAATTTAAACTCAGGACGCAGGAGTTGTCAGGCAGCAGCATAAACTACTGTACCATCCCACAACCAAATACGAAATCATTATTTTAGCGGCTAGAGGATCCAATGCATCCTTCAGTCCTCTGATGACACCACCATTATTGCACTTAATAATAATATAACAGCTTACAGAAAGGTGGCGACTTGTCTTGTGTCTTGGTGTGCTGCCAATAACCTGCTGCTCAGTACCACCAAGACAGTGGAAATGGTCATTGACTTTCACCATCAGTAGTTACAACATTTGCCACTAGAAATTAATGATTCTGCAGTCAATATCGTGGAATCCATCACATTTTTGGGTGCAATTATCACAGACTCTCTTAGCTGGGGCACAAACACCACTTTCATCATTTAGAAGGCTTAGCAGTGGTTGTACTTTTTACACCAGCTAAAGAAATAAAATATTTCCCAGCCAATCCTAGTGCAATTCCACCAATCCATAAATGAAATTGTGAACAGTCTGCTTCAAAAATAAATTACAGCATGTTGTGAGGTCTGCTGAGAAAGCAATTGGCCGTACTCTTCCATCTGCTGCACACCTATATACATCTATAATAATAATACAAATTCTTCACATTTATATAACGCTTGTCAAGGTACTCAAAGTGCTTTACACAGTGAGTATGGGGTCACTTTAACCACCACTAATGTGCAGCATCCACCTGGATGATGAGACAGCAGCCATTTTGAGCCGTTACGCTCACCACACATTAACTGTTAGGTGGTGATGAGCAAGAGAGATAGCCAGTTAGAGACAGGGGATGATTAGGGGGCCAGGTGATTTAGCCAGTATATTGGGATACACCCTACTCTTAATGAAGAATGCCCATGAATCTTTTAGGACCACAAAGAGTCAGAACCTCAATTTTTCATTCTGTCTGAAGGATGGCGCCATTATTACAGTACAGTGTTCCTGTTACTGCACTGGGTATTAAGATCCACATGCAAACTACATGGTAGGCACCCCCTGTTGGCCTCACCAACAACTCTTCCAACAGCTACCAAAGCTTTTCCTGGTTGGTTTCCTACCCAAGTACTCGCAGGGCTCAAACATGCATAGCTTTAGGTAGATGACCTGTTCTGAAGTGCATGTGGTATGGCTGCTGCTGTCATGGCATTACAAACCCTGTCAAAAAGACAATCATGGACTCATCTCAGCCAGTCATCACTTGTTCCAAAAACTCCCCTCTGGTAAACACTTAAGGTCAATCAAAAACTAAAACTAATAGACACCTCAACAGTTTCTTTCCCAGAGCCATAGCCCACGCAGATCAGTAAGCAGCCGGTCCTCCTCACATATACTGTATGAAGGTGTGTGTATGCACAGTATATGTACATATACAGTATGTGTGTGCATGTGCAGACACACTGTACACTCACTTGCACATCATCAATTGCACATCTCCTTTATAATTGCACTACTTTGTAATTGTTTATAAAGCATGTAATTTAAATTATGTTATTTAAGTTATTTGCATGTGAAAGTTGTTTTCTGCTATAAGCAGCTCCAAAGCTATCAAGTTAAATTCCTGTACTGGTGAATAAAAGTGATTGCGATTTTGATTCTGATTAAAGTGGAATTAGAGTAAATATTAGGAATGATGTGAGTGAGAATGGGAAACAACAGGAAAATAATTGAAGTCTGTGAAATTATTACAAAAGACACATGCCTGTTTGATCGTTTCATTTCCAGTGAGCTTATGTGGAGGCAACTCTGCTAGGACATTGAGGCTGATAAGTCCGTCTTAGTGCTTAGCTCCTTACAAAGTTTATTGATCCCAGTGTCCTTCAGCTAAGAGATGGGAAGCTTCAACAGTTAATCCAATCGGCTAACAGACAGTCCATATGGTTGTTGAACAGCTTTGCTTTGAGCCAATCAATAATCACTTTGATGAAGGACTAGCCTATATCCTGAAAAGATGAGCAGTCATAATCTGTCAATGGTCACTGCGATATGTGGTGTCAAAAAGCTCACACTAAGAATAGAAAGTGCGTGAAAGGGATTTATTTCATAATAACTTCCTTGTCATTTGTTAAAATAAAAAAATAAGCAAAATATCACTTGGTTTACAAGTCTAGTTATAACTTAATTTTGGTAACTCATTGTCCTACTGTATATTAAAAATGGAATTTGAAATGAAGAAAATAAATGTCCAACCAACATGCAATACATCACCACTCTCCAGTACTATGATAAATAAGCATGCACTAAAATACATAATCAGTTCATGTGAGATTCTTTTGGATAGAAAACACAATCCAGCTAACCTGATGTACTCCTTACTCCTTACCACTTGTTCACTTGTGTTCACATCTCCTAAATCCTTATGGAGGAAACCCTGTGGAAAAACACCATAGAAAAACTCAGATAAACACAAACAAGTGGTTAGTGATATGAATGTAGAGTCTAAGAATAAATTATATCCTTTTCTGAGTTTATACAGAATGCTGTAACTTGTGAAAGGGATTAGAGCTCAAAATATATTGAAAAAATCTAAAGAAACGGCATTCTGTGAATTAAAACATGTCCTAGGAGCAGGACTGGTACGTTCTGCATCATTTTTACAACCCTGGAATAATATACCATGTAATAAATGTCTCCTTCTTCTTCTTACTCTTCCTCTTTTCAGACTTCTTTGTGGGGTCGATGTGCTTGATCAGCCTTATCCAAACAGTTCAGTCTTTCACCTCCTCCCCAGTCAAGCTGTTTTCCTTCGGATCTTCTTTTACTTTATCCATCCACCTTTGCTTTGTCTTCCCCTCTACTTCCATTCCAGTCACTCATCACTGCTCACGTATTCATTTTCTCTCCTCGTCACATGGCCTACTTTCCAGTACTTTCTTAGATATCTGTCCCACTTTTGCTGTACCTCTGATTGTCTCATTTATCATTCTGCCCTTTTCGTAACTCCACACATCCATCTCAACATTTCTGCCAAATCCAATGTCTTCTCCTGCACGCCCTCTATTGCCCATGTCTCACCTCCATACATTATTGTTGGTCTTATGACTGTCTTAAAAACCTTACCTTTACCCTTCACCTTAATTCCTCAATTCCACCATACTCCTGGTACCTTTTTCTAATTGTTCCATCCATACTGCACTCTATGGGCAGTCTCTGTATGTTGTTTTCTATTGTGGACTACCACTGATCCAAGATATTTAAATGTATCCACTCTTTTCAATAGCTCTCCCTGCAGGCTAACATCTGAATCCTACTGTAGATGGATTCATTTTTGGGAGTGAACAGAACAGCAGGGAAATCTCTGGACATCACAGTCTCTGTTTATTTAGCAGTTATTTATGTTCATGCTGCAAGGAGGGTGAGTAGCCTCCACCACGTTTGAGTATTAGGCACACTCCTGAAATATTGCATGATTTGTTACAGGTTCATGGAGAACTTCCTCTTTTGCACATCAACAGCAACTAGCAAGGTATGGGCCATGGTCTGTTGAAGATGCACCAGTCCCTCCTGGACAAATGAAAACCTGCATATTGTTGGGTGAGATTTTCAATGAGTTATTTATGTGTCTGGACCACAGTGACCAATTCTGGGCCAAGGTGAAGTCTGAGTCAAGACCTGAGAGTTAACTTTGCATTTTTGATGTGAGGTGTATCTTGCATGGATTGAAAATCCCCTTATATTTTGAGGAGGACATTATGAACTGTTTCAGACAATCCTCCACAAATGTGGTGAAGGGAGGTATGCCAAGACCAGAAACTGAAGATAATGGGGTAGGCTGAAATGTTCTAATGATTATGCACTTTGTGGCATTTGTCTTGTCAGCTTTGTGAGTGAGAGGTGACATTGACAAAACTGACCCACATCACTGTGTTGCACCAGTAAGCAAACCCCCTTATCCAACATCAGCTCAGGTTCGGAATTGTCCTTCTGCTGCTTCCCCACCACCTGTGATGCCAAGCAACACCAATTTTATGATATCACTAGATATCACAGTTATTCTGATTATATGAGGCTTTCCGGTTACCACATTATATATTTTGTGAAATTCATCTTGTTTGTCAGTGGAGAGTTGGGCACCTTTCATACTCTAGTTTTTCATTGCTGTTATACCTGTATTTTTTAATATTTAATACCCACATACTATTAACCATCTGGATTGGTTTAACCTACCCCAAATGCATAAATCCAGGGAGTAGTTTAAGTGAGGGCCTCTTCTTCAAGTAATGAATTATTTTGATGCTTGCAGGGATTTGGTGATGCTGGTTTTCACTAACATGACAAGCTAGCCCTTCCTTTATGTCAAGTGTTGGTTTGGGCTTCCTCTCCTAGTCTGTCTCTTAGTAAATTGTTTGAGTCTGGCCCATCCAGTCAGTGTCTTTTGCTGTTCACTCTTATTATGTAATAGTCACATGGCAAGAGATAGAAACATAAAAAGCACTGCATAGAAACACACACAGACCGGGAGGGCCAGGACAAATGATATACCAAGGGATACAGCTCAATACTGGACATAAAGCCACTTCCAGTTCCTGACACCAAAGCTAAAGATCTAAGACAAATTAGACTTCATTTTGTCATGACTGAGATGGATCATAAAATAAAAACAGGTTATTTCTTTGTACGCCTGCTGGTTTGCTTATGGTACTTTTCAGTTGAAGTACTGGCATACAAGAAAAAAAAATCTGGTCAATAAACAAAAACTGGGGTCACAGTCAACAGATGTGTCCAAAAGCAAAACTAAGGATATTCAAGAGCTGTGAATAAAATTTAAAGTCAGACTAAAAAAAAATAGAAGTTCAAATTAAAAATCAGAGCCTTCAGAATAAGCCAAGCCAGAGACAAAAGCAAGGTCAGCACCAGATATTAGAAAACATATTGATGCAGCCTACTAACCAGCACAATGGGCTTCACAGACTAAAAGCTGCTGCCTGCAAGCGTCAGAAGGTAGACAGGAGACAACATCGCCACCAGTCCAAAGGCTGTGCAGCTGAGAGACACAGACAAGCAGAAAAAGGTTGATGTTGACTGGCTGTGGGTCAGGCAGCTGTACAACAATGACAGAGACAGAAAGCTGAATCTCTGCCTGGCGATCAGTAGCTGTGCAAACAGACAGCAGCAGACATGTCTGGGTGCCAACCACACAAAATAAAAGCTGAGTTGATGGAGGAGCGATAAGAGAAACAAAACTCAGCTGCTATGCAGGGTGAAATGGCTGTTTTTAATAAGACTGGACTGCCAATTCTCATCACAACTATCATGATTTCTTGAGATTCCAATACTTAGTGTGACACAGACAGTATCTTACAAGTGCTTAGCAACATAAGGATAACCAGCAGAAACCAAACTGAGCAAGTAACAGCTGTCACTTAGACATAACTGCTGCTTCATGAAAGACATTCAGTTAGGCAGGGTCAAAAGAAACTAAATCCCTGAAACCGATTATACCTAGGCTTCTAGAACTTAGTAGACCCTAACACTTTAACTAATCAAAAGGAGCCTTCACTTCAAACTAAATACGCTTTTAAAACAAAATGTCTTTTTACCAAAACAAACTTTTCTTGTTATATGATTTTTGAAGTAGTTTTCTCTCCTGTTCTTTTTTCAAACAAAGCACCAGCAATTAGTGGCCAGAGTGCAATGAGTATATGAAATAATGACGCACATGATGCCAGAGATAGAGAGAAAGAGATGATCAAGTACAAGTAATTGGCCATTGATAAGTGGCTGTTGTGACTCTCGAGAAGACTCCTGATTTGGATTGGCTAATGGATTTGGGGAAAAGTAACGAATATCATATTAGCTTTTGGCAGGTTTGCAATTCAAATGCTCTTTCATGACTGAATGCATTCCATCTTTGTTAACAAGAGCATTTTCTGGAAGAGATTTATCTCACTATATTCTAGTGAAAATATATGTGTTTGGGACATTGTGACCATATGACTGGATGACTTGACATGTGGATTATGCAACATGACTATTGTGAGATTTTTTTTATAGACTTCCATTTTGCATGAAAACACAAGATGTTTTTTTTTTTCTCGCCCATCACCACAAATGACATGAGGTAAGTAACACATAAAAAATATAACTTTAGGGTGGAGTATTCCTATAAGGCTCCAGGACTTCTGCAATATGTGAATCTGCACTCTGCTAGATCTGTTACCATTTTACGTAAATTACAGTGTTCAGCTGTGTCAGGGATATATGATGCTTCATACTCACTTTATCTCTAGCAAAGGATGTAAATGAGCTGATATACTTCGGAAAAAGTGAGGAGGTCCAGTTGTGGGATCTGACCCACCACAGGCCCATGGTGCAATTCCTTCTGACTTGAATGTTCTTTGTTGCTTTTTTCTTATGCATGCGAGCCTGGTTGTTTCTGTTTTGTCACTCTCACATGCTGGATATCCCTCATCTGAGTTGTGTACAGGTATGTTCAAGCCATCACCAGCACACAGGTATAGACTTGATGCTTGTGCATGGACATGAGTGGCTTTGGGAAATTGTACAGCAGTTACAGTGTTTGATAAGATGGTTGTGATTAAGTAGTTTCTCTGTGTAGTGCTGGATCTGCAGTAGGTGGCACAGCCATTCTTGAAATGGAGAAGAGAGAGAGAGAGAGAGAGTTAGGAGCACTCCCTGATACAGCACATTGCCGCACCCACCACATGACAAACCAACTCAGAATCCCAGATTGAGACCTGAGTGCAGCCATGCAATGGGTGACACCTCAGCACCACACAAGTTCAGATGGAATGGAACCAGTGTGAGACTTTTTATGGTGGCCGGGGTGCCAATTCTGCCATAAGAATTGGAGGGCAGGTTGGAGGGCCAACATGCAGGGCTGGATGCAGATTAACGTCATACAGAGGACGGAGTAATTGCAGGTTAAGGGGCCTTGCTGAAGGGCCCAACGAAGTAGAGTCATTTTTGATGTTTACAGGATTCAACATGGAGAAGATAGGCAGATAATTCATATAAGATTACATGTTCAGCCATCAGCAAATGCTCTAAACTTGTATTTTTCTGAGGTCTTCACATGTGAGGAAGTGGATAACCAAAGGAACTACTAAGTAGGCACTGGGTGATTTGGAAACTGTAGAGGAAGAAGTGCTGTTTAGATTAAAAAGGCTGAAATCAAACAAATCTCCAGGACCAGATAATATTTGCTCTTAAGGAGGTTCGCAAGTATGTAAAGAAACCCTTGATGTGTATTTTTGGAATTCACTGCACACTTGGGAAAATCCAAAATACTGGAAAATTGCAAATAGTTTCCCATTATATAAAAAGGGTAACCAAGACCAAGTAACTATAGGCCAGTAAAATGAATCAGCATCACAGGTAAATTAATGGAAGGAATAATTAAGGGTGACATTGAGGAACACATGGCAAGAACAGGAGTTTTACTAAACAGTCTGCATTTCTTCAGAAGAGGGAGGTTGTGTTTTACTAACATGCTGTAATTCTATGAGGAAGCAACCAAAGATATGATCAGAGTGATACATATGATATTATTAATCTTGGCTTTCAGAAACCATTTGATAAGGTGCCACATGAGAGGTTGGGCATCAAATTAAAGGTTGTTGACTCAGACACAGGAAGCAGAGGGTGATGATGCAAGGAACCTTATCAGAATCAGATGAAGAGTGGTGTCCCAGAGGTCAGTTATAGGGCCACAGTTACTGTTTATAGATATTGTCACACACGTGCACATGGGAGGCAGCTAAAGGGCTTGAGTAAGGACAGTTCCGAGACATACCGAGATGTAGCAGAGTGCATTGACTCTTTTTCACCCTTGCCTGCAGACCATTCATGGGAGATTCCACCTGGTCCTCTTGACGTCACTTCCAGGACCGAGCCAATGGTAGGAGACCTTGCCGGCTCCGGCCCCTGTGATGGCACATCCGGGCTCGCACCAATGACAGAAGACCTACATGAACCCGACCCCTTTGACTTCACTTCCTGTCTTCTCCTTTAAAAGCCTCCACCTATTCCCTCAGTTCTGTATTGGACTTGGTTTTGTGCACAGCAGTGCTATCATTTAAAAGACGATTTGCAACCAGGATGCCAAATTATACTGGTGGCTGCCCCAAACTTTGCTATGTCTCATTGTGAGTTTTGTGACTATATATATATATATATATATATATATATATATATATATATATTAATATTGTAGATGATACCAAGCTATGTGGATTGACAGATAATGTGAAATCTGTCGAGTCATTACAGAGTGACTTGGACAGCATACTGGCTTGGGTAGATTTGTTTACAGATGAAATTTAATGTAAGTAAACAGATTTGAATACACAATGTGAGGTCTGAAAATTGAAAGTGCACCTTATGAGAAAGATTTTGGAGTTGTAGTAGACTCAACGCTATCAACTGGCAGGCAGTGTTCAGAAGCCATTAAAAAGGCTAGAAGAATGTCAAGTTACGTAACGCCCTGATGTGTAGAATACAAGTCCAAGGGGGTGATGCTCAGGTTTTACAATGCGCTGGTGATGCCTCATCTGGAGTACTATGTGTAGTTTAGGTCTGCTGGCTGCAAAAAAGATAGCAGCACTAGAAAAATTCAGAGAAGAGCGATGAGGACGATTCCAAGGCTACAGGGGATGCATTATGAGGAGAGATTGAAAGAGTTTGAGTAGAGTCTGCACAATTTTCCATCTTCCTGCTTGCTTTCCATGGATGAATAGATTAGGTTGATCGTCACCTCTAAATTGGACCCATGTTACTGTGCATGTAGACCTTTTAATGATCTGTATCCCATCTAAGGTTGTTTCAAATAAGCCGCACAGCTCCATCAAGTTATACTGGAATAGTCATGCTCTGAGAATGAATGAATGAATATTAGCAGAATGCTGTAGTGGGTCCAAGGCACTGAACAACAATGCAATGTGGTGCAACAAAAACACCCATCCACTGCCACTCTGTCTCAATAGGAGGGAACTTACTGTATATCAAATTTTTCAGAGGTAATAAAATATTTTACAAAGCAGCACCTTGTTATTCAAACTTGATGCAAAAATTGTGGCAAGGAGGCTCTATAATTTATGAGACCACATTACACTTCAGTGTCTGGGCGTGATATCTTGTATGTATGGCTAACACATTCCCGCTGAATGGAGCAGGTAGCAAACGGTGCAGTCAACTAAAGTCCCTCTCATGGATTTTACCCTGTCATGTTAAATTCTCTGACAGAATGTCTCGATAAACCTTGCTTAACATTCTAACTTCAAACAAAAACCACAGATTTGGACAATCCTGTTTAGCTGCCTTCAACACAACCAGTGTATTACAGAGAATGTGGTCGCAGAAAGTGAATTATCTGACCTGATCACATCAACATCGAGAGTCAAAGAGAGCCATCACCATGGAAACAGGGTTAAACAACCAGTTTCAAGAAAACTCGCTGGAGTTGGAGTCTTTTAGGACAAACACTTTGAAAATACTACCCAGGTATAAAATTCTGCGCTTGAGACTTTTAAACGAAACTAGGCTTGTTCTGAATGCTTGGAAGACTTTCCGTGACGTACAAAAGATGATCAAAATAAGAGAATAAAAAAATTTTGTTCACAAAAAAACCTTAATGAAGGAAGGCCTAAACTTATACACAGTATGCCTTTACTAAAGTTAACTAAATTTGCCCAGTAAATAAATCACACAATCAAGATTTAATTCCTCAGTTGACCCCAGACACCAAGCAAGTCCTCCATCCTCAAGGCGCCGAGGCCGAGAAATACAAGCATAGCACGCAGGACGAGCAACTGAGAAGCCTGCTGAACCGAGTTTGGCAGGTAAGCCGCATAACCTTTGTGCACATGGACTGACTTCTTTCTTTAGTATTTCTTTAGCTCTCCACACAGCAGGAAATGACATTGTCCGAAACAATGGCACAGAAGACGGAGGGGGCCTGTCTGTTACTCTTGCTTAATGAATAGAGTGATTAAAAAGCCAGCCTTCAAACCCCACATCAGCTGAAGTGGCCCTCAATGGCGTGGACCCCACCAAGTCGGACTTGGCATCATTGTACCTTGTAGTTTTAATCAGAGCGGGCTCTCCCAGCAGGCGCACAAGGCCGTCACAGAGAGCTGGCAAGCCATTGTTACCCGCTTCTCTTTGTGCTTGCAGATACAGTCGTCAAGGGCACACAGTGTAAAAAAAAATAGTTATTCCGAGAAAAAGGTCTCAATCCATTGTGGCCCAGCAAAAGGCATTAGATGAAAATCATTCTTGGGTTATTAATACACTGAAAAGATGTGCCCTAGTATTCACTGTTGCCATGAATCCCTGTGACCACATCCTTCACATCCAATAAAGCAATTCTTTGAAAAAAAAAAAATCGGCCTACATTAACTTGGCAGCCTTATGTTTAAAGAGATTTTTTTGGACTTTTATATACACTTTTATACCTGTACATTCATAAAGCTGAAAGAGTTACCTGCCAAACATCTTCTTATTTAACAGGAACTTGTTAAAAAATGCAGTATATTAGTCGCACATCTGCAAATAATATGTAGAAGCAAAGCAGAGGACAGCAAATAGTGACCGAGGGTCAATCCAAAGTTTCATTAATGTATGCTATAGGAAAATATTGGTGAAAGGGCTCTGCTGGTTTGGGGTCTCCCACTGTAGAAGAAAGACTCATATTGTATTTGAAATATGGAAAAAGATCAGACTTCAGAAAATGGCTGGATTAGCCTTTAAAGTGAAAAAGACCAAAATAGCAAAGATCTGAAAGAGAATTGTGATTCCTACTGGAAAATCTGTAGTCAGTACCAAAGAATATTATCTTCCATCCATACCAGTCTGCCAATGTCAGCTGAAGTATTTATTTATGTATTTTAAATAACTCAATAATGCATTCAGCCGTGGAATGTGCTTAATCTACAATGTCTCCCAGCGCACAGCTATTCAAATACCTGAACGGCTTTGAGAACATCCAGACGGGGAACTTCACCAAACCCATTTCTACCAAA
Source organism: Polypterus senegalus (assembly GCF_016835505.1). NCBI lineage: Eukaryota > Metazoa > Chordata > Cladistia > Polypteriformes > Polypteridae > Polypterus > Polypterus senegalus. The sequence goes on along the minus strand of NC_053171.1, from coordinate 31,227,235 downwards.
ACAAATAAAAGACAACACATTGAAATCCATACTGAAACTTCATTCCAAATAGATACGGCATGTTTTTTTAAAAATATTTAATTTTCACAGAAACGTCACTGTAAAAAAAAAAATCTGATGGAAAAGTGTGTACATATACATACAAACATTACGGTTTATTCAACTATGCACTCTTAAAAATATTGGGTTTTGTAAAATCACTTTATAGTTCTCTACTGGGTTGTGTTTTTCCTCGTAGAATTATTGCTTGACAAAGCACCATTTCATTCTGGGAAGGGTTCTTTGCCATTGACGTTAGTTCTTTGTGCTTTGAAAAGCTTCATATGTGGGGAAACAAAAAACAAACTAAAAGTTCATGGTAAGCTATAGCAGGTCATCAAAAGATTACAAAAACCTGGACTTAGCCTGTGTGCGATTGTATCATGACCCATTGGTATTTCACAAGTCCTTGTCATATTGTACGCAGCCTGTTACGGATCTAAATAAATTAAGGGTCTCTCCGGAACCCGCATGTGGATGGGTCTTTCTGCAGCCGAAAATGGTTCCCCTATGCCATCGCTCTGAAGATCCACACTGGCACCTTTATTTTTGAGAATGTAACAGCAATTGAATTTAATTATTCTGTTGAACAGAGTTTTGAGTTTATTATTAACAAGGCAGAAGGAAACGTTTCAGTTCTGATTTTTCAGCCCGCGTACTGCAGAGAAATTTCTGTAACTCTGACTCTTTTTCAGTTATCTAATTTTATCGATTACCATTCAGGTTTTTAAGGATTAAGGTAACGCTATGCCTTTGTTGATGGTTATAAAATATTTTCCTTCAGCTATAGGCACGATAAAATCCTGTTATGGCCGATTACGTCTTCCGAAGACTTCAAAATTAATAACAATTTAAATAGCACAATGATAATAACAACGACATCAAGAATAAGGACTTTAGCCTTCATCGTCCGATCGATAGCCGTGCGGCTCGCACAAGTCGCCGCTCGGGCTGCACACCCCGCACTAACACTCGCCATTGCTCTCGAGTCATATCGTAAAGTGCACTTTAATAAAGCTGACTTAAAAGGAACTGGGAGGCCTGACGCCAAGAAGTAAGGTGCATCTTGGCATCTTTATTTCAGAAGTGCTATTACTGTTCTTTTGTATAATGCAATATGGTCGTGTTTGTGAACCAGGTGGGGGGTAACCTGCCTCTGAAGTGGATTCTGACGATTTCTGTCGAAGAAGAAACATTCCGCATCTATCTGCTGCGCTAAACAGGTCTACTCTACTTTTATCAGTTACCCGTTTCCTGTGTGGTATTCACTTATGTAGGCGAAGGTGTGAGTAAAATCCCATCTAGACAGACATTCCCTTCTTTTGGGGGAAAAACTAATAGGCTTTACGTGGATAATGACAATATGATCAGTGTTGGAAAGATCATTGACAGCTGCAGAGGGAATATTGTCGTTAAGCTCATAAGTACCTTATTATCACCTAATGATGTCACTTAACGTTAGGTTTCAGTCCATTTACTTAAATGTGTTAACCTGCAGATAAACGAGAGGTTCCGCAGACTCTGGCCCAGTTTTCCAGCTCCTAATCGCTCGCTTTCCGGACAAAGCTGATCAGATAGACAGTCCGCGAAGAAAGCCACCTCCTCTGCCATACCTAGGATTAGTAAACTGATGCAAATTGACTTATGTTTTATATCCGGGCCGTTTTCAGCAGTTCACATGTGTTTAATGAAGAAAGGATCAAAATATTGTATAATCCTCTCAGTAAAATGATATCGAGAACAGAAACGAATGTGACGCGCATGTTAAAAGACATTCTTTAACGAGTGTTCCTTACCGCTTGTTAATATTAATAAGGCCAGTTTCTTTAAAGCATCGCTCTCTGTACGTACCAATGGAATTTTATTATTCAGATATAAATCGAGACATTGTTTAATGTATTCTTTATTCACGTACATTTTTTTTCAAATCAATGGAATACAAGTTTCATTTCTCAGCTTAAAATAGGTAGTGACCTTGCGTTGCACAGTAAAAAAAATGAATTAAAAATAATTGTCATGAAATACCATTATTTCCGTTACATTCAGTGAAGTACAAAAGAAACTCCAAGCACTAAAACGTGTGCCGTTAAAAGAACCCGAATCCAAAAAAAAGTTGGGTTTTTTTTGGGTAATATTTTAATAAGCGGTATTCTGTAACTCTTATGACATAGTGGTAACAATTGTTACAGTTGTGTGCAGTGACAATTAGTTGGACATTTGAAAGATTTACTTGTTTTAAATGCTGTTGAGTAAATATCATTTTAGCGAAAGAAAAATTGCAATATCTCATATTGCTAGTCATTTAGCTTAATGGAATTATTAACCTTTCAGACAAGAACATGAAAGGCACAGGGACACATCACTCTTAATTATCCGCAGTTACATTCACTTCAATCGCCTACTTCGTTCTATACGGGCAGAGATGCACGTGACCATCTTACACCCACTGTCTGCTGTTTGTGCTCACTTCTTGAACCCGCTTTTCACACTGCTGGGGTAGTGGAAGGTGATCGCGAGGAATATCATATATAGTTGAAATAAACGGTTACTTCGGAGATTTTTTTTAATAATATACCTATATTCATTAGACTCAGTTCTAGTTTTACTCTCATTATTATATGTTGTATTGTTACTTTTGACTTTTTTTGGTTTGTTTTGTTATCCAACCATATTTTACAGCTCCTACCCACACTCTTATAAACTCGGGATCTCAAACGGCACTTTGCTGGATTGTGTGGTTGCCCGGAGAACCCGTGCTTGACGAAGAACCGTTTTATTCCTTGAACGGTTCTTTGCATGTGAAATGTTGTTGGGGGCTTTGAAAATGTTTCTGACGTGTGAATAAAACAAATCTTAAATGTTTTATAGTATACAGGATATTAACAGATCAAGAAAACCCGAACTTAACCCGTGTTAGTGTATCGGGAACGTACTGGTAATTCCCGAATCCGTCATCATCCGCTCATGGCTATTTCAGTAGCGTGTTACACATTTAATAAATTCAGGCTATTTCCAAAGCGATGTGGGTGGATCTTTTGGGAACCAGAAATGGTTTCTTCATGGCATCGCTTTGAAGAACCACGCAGGCACCTTTATATTTAAGAATATGTGCTTCACCTTTATTATAAAATGTGCATAATACATTGTATAGCTACAACATACATATGCGAAATCATTCTATGAAATGTATAGATAAACGGCGGTAGACAGAACATAATAATGATTAGCCAGTAAACTCCAATATCCAACTGAACAGAATTAACACTTGAAACGCACCTGATATGAAACGTGCAACGAGTCCTATTCAGAAATTCAGCAAAACAACTCGTTATAATAGACGGAAGTAAAATAGGACGAGTTGAGGAATTAATTCAGTGATGCATTGAAAAAGTGGAATAAGATGTCACCTGCTTTAAAAAATGACGGTGAAAACGAAACCATACCGATCTTTTAATTACTGGTGGGAAATCTGACGTGTTTCTACATTTGTTTACGTATTTTTATTTATGTTATGCATTATGGCAGAAAGATGGATAGGAAAGGCACTATATTAGATAGATAAATGACACAAAAATGATTCATTCAGACACACTTTTAGAAAACTTCATTGTTTCGATGACAATGAAAAAATGCGGAGAACATAGGTTTTCACAAATGTTTTGATAATCCCAAATAAGGGCTGCATACGGTGGTCTTTAGTCTGCGCGCTGTCTCATGATTAGCGCCTTTTTATTCCTGGACCCTCCGGTGAAGCCTCAAATGCCGATCATCATCCTCATCCACACACAGACACACACGCCTTTACCAGACAAATAGGTTCGTTTAATTGATGGGTGTTCGTGGGATTCCAGCCTGGAAAGGCTTCGGTTGAAATATTTGGTTTAATAAACTGATGATAGGTGAGTATAATCTGTCAAATCTGTAATAAGTGTCACATATTAAAGAAAAACTCCTTAAATGACACTTTAAAGTCAATGTAGTTTTAAAATTCAGTGCGGCAGTCGGCACGGCAGCGTCCGTTGCAGTGTGGGCTTCACTTACTTTAAATGTTAGTCCCATGATATGCCATTCAGTAGATTTTATGTGTTAAAACGCGTATAGGTTTTCGAGGCACTTCATCTATCCTGCATGCACTCTTTTCACATCTTTCCCAAACGGCCGAATCAAATATCCCCTAGATGTTAAGTACTTTGCTCCCGGTGTGTAACAACAGGTCAGCGCACCAGTCGGTCAGAACGTGAGCGCCCCGATTGACGCCTCACTCCGAGCTCCTGATCGGCGCTGTCTGGGCACACGGACCAGTTGCGAGCACGCTGAATGTTTTGACAGTTGTTACAACATTAACAAGCTGTTCGAATTCTACCTTTATAAAAACGACTATGACAGTGCATTGCCTTATAGTAGCAGCATGTCAGCTTTAATTTAACTAGTCAGTTTCTCCCTGTCTTAAAAGATGCAATCAACTAACAGAGTGGGTTTGAAAACATCATTTTCACCCAAACCGTGTCTACCTCATCATATAACACTTTATGGAGTCGTACAGCAGGCAAGTTATTGTTACTTGAGCGTTGTCTCCACGACATTTGTACTTTTTTTTGGTTGGAGACATCTGACAGCAAGGCGCTCGCAAATTTCATGCAGATGACAGCGAAATGAGCAGAGTACCGCAGCCCGATTCCTTAATTTGTCTGATAGCAGGATCGCAGGGTTAATAACTGACTGGAGCCTGGAGGTCGATGTGGAGCTTATGGTGGCTTGTGTGTAGAGAAACCAGGCGTCGTGGACCTGTCACTGTCCAGACTGTGTGGAAATAGAAAGCCACAGAGCGTAATGCACGAGTTAAGTGTATGTGAACCGGTTACGGTTATTATTCTGTAAGGAATGCCGTTTTGTGACCACATGCGCAATTCTTTTCCATATTAAAGGTGCTAAATTCATTTCACGCAAAAACACGCATTTCCGAGTGACAGCCTAAGAATGCTTGGCCTTTATAACATTGTGATGCTGACCGCGGAGGTCATTTTGCAATTTTGCTCACGGCGAAAGGCGCTATATAAAATAAGAACTGATTGATTGGCAGGCTTATTTCAGGACTGGGCATGATCCTTTTTTTCCTTGGTGCATTTATGGGAACTGAACTGAGCAGAGCAATCAATTTTAATCAAGAAGTCAATCTAGGAACCTTCAGACTGGATTTCTTCTGTTTTAACGTCCAACCCTTGCACCATTGTATTTTTACTGCTCGTTACCGTTTCAATTATCTTTTGTGCTGCATCGTAAAAGGGGGAAAAATATAAGGGTTTGAGGTAAACGGTATTGTTTCTACCGAGTTGCCTGTCTGATTGCAGATAATGGAGCGCTCAGAGTTTTAAGCTGCCGAGGGAGAAAGCTCAATGAACTGCAGTCATTTGCAGAAATCATTTTATGCTGTTATTTGCACTTTTTTCCCATGCCTGCTCATTAAAGGATGGATGAAGTACAACGGAGGCAAAATTGCCGAGCGGGTCCTCGACTATTGGCTGTCGCTTGTGTAGCTTTTACCAGACTTGTCATCGGGTTGAATGAGCCGACAGCAATGAGCTGCTGTCATTTTCAGGGCTTGATGTCCAGGCACATAACAAACACAGCCTTTTCTCCTTCTACGCATAACGATCGAGCGTTTTATTGTCAACGCTAAACGTGTGATGCCCGTTCATTACCACATATTCAGTGCTGCTTCTGGGCGACGGAAGGATCTTAGTTAGAAATTTCACATTTTTCTTAGCTGTTTCGATCGTAAGCATAAGTGCATGCGCCGAGCTGGTGGTGTTGATTTCGACCGTGTCGCCTTCACTCTAAGCAATGGCCTCTCCATATATAAGCGTCACTTGGTCAGCAGTTCCGAGTCCCCTGTAACCCCCATGCCACCAGCACCCTTCACACGTCTGGCTGTCGAACTATGTCTTCCGGCCATGACACAAACTGAAGCAAAAGTCTGTAATTCTAAATTCCGGAGTATATCAAATGCGACACAATCTTCATGAATGGTTCCAAATCCATTTTTAATGCTACAGTATGAGTTAATAGTTGAGATGAGCCTTTAAACAGCCCGGACTCAGTGACGTTCTGCACTCTTAATAGTCCTAAATGGCCTGAAGTGGGTGTGACATTTGCCTGATGATGATCTGAGGCATTTCTGGCCCTGTCCTTTCTTAACCTTTGCTCATCCATCCATTTTGTATGTCTGCTTAACCCCTTCCACATTCCAAAAATAAGCATGTTTGGTAAACTGGGGACTTGTTCAAACATGGCAATGTGACTTATGAGCACCTATTCAGCATACCACATCCATGTCTGAGTGATAATGGTTTTATTATTCTCCCCGACTGCACATTACTCCTAGATATCACAAAGAAGAAAAAGTAAAAAGTGCTATGTTAAAGGACATTCCACAACTGTTTTGTAGGAAAAAAATGTTTAAAATTATTTAAAACAAACCACATTTAGGTAAAATCCGATGTGAGGTCTCTGCATGCTTCCTGGCACACCTACTAAACTGGTCCACAACCACGAGAAAGTTGTGCAATGCCATTAGTAACCATTTTCTCCCCTTCTTGTACCTGTGGCTCCTAAACCACTTTATGTGATGTCACTTCATCTGTCAAAGTTCTCATTCTAAAAATTAAAAGTGCAGTGATGCTTCAGAGTGGTGTCATCGGGGAACCAGTTTTGGTTCCCAAAAGATCCATTGACGTGAAAGTTCTAGGAGGAATCTTTATTTATTTAGACCCATGGCAGGCTTCATATACAGATGATAATAGATCCATAAAATACCAATACATTCATGATATTAAAGGACTCTTGAATAAATTCAATAGCAAAGGCTAAGTTCAGGTTTTCTCAGACTGTTGTGCCCTGCTAGGTGGCTTAAAATAATTTAAAGATGTCTGCTTTTTTTGGAGAAGAAATAGTTCAATAAGGAACCACCCAATGCAGTAAAATGACATTAAAGATCTATTATTGTAGTTAAGAGTGTAGGTGTCCACAATTACTCATCCTCAGAGTGGCTGAACCCTGGTTTGATGCCCAGATTAGGGCCCATTAAATTGAATGCACACATATCTATGCAGCACACTGTCGTTCATTGCAGGAGAAATGCGTGCACTAACAAAATATCCTGCTATAGCTCCCACAGGGTGGGCTTCCAGAATGTGCTATTAAACCAGTTAACCTCATCAAAAAGCAGCAGTTTCAGTCTTCATACTTTGTAACACATTTCACTGTCACACATAGGGGTGGACTTAGGCAGGAGGGGTCTTCTGGACTTGAACCGCTGTTTGGTGCCCCCTAGGTGTGATGAGAGAAACACCTGATAATTAGTATGTAATGGGTTTGTTTCCTGCCTTGCACCCTGTGTTGGCTGGGTTTGGCTCCAGCAGACCCCCATGACCCTGTGTTTGGATATAGCGGGTTGGATAATGGATGGACGTCAAAGCTGTTACATTTGTATTACTTGAGAACATAAGACCAGTCTAATCGAGAACAGGCCATTCAGCCCAACAAAGCTAGCCAGCTTGCCAAGAAGAGCAAGTATTGAGAGAAGATACACAAAATACACAGAAAGCATTTAAAATTCTGAGTGATTTATACTGTATGCATATCTATTTGTCAATCTATTATATAATGCCTTTCCTATCCATCTATTTCTCTATCTCTTTATTTGAACATACATACACATATAGTGTATTGTCATGCGTGTGTGCCATAAGGTCACCTCCCCTGCTCCTCAAAGGTAAGCAGTACTACCCAGGGACACCAGGGGACATAATCACTAATCATTTTATTTCTTTTTCCACCCACAGCCCAGAGAAGCCCCATGAAGTGAGGGCAACTAATCCTGCACCTTCCCGTCCAGGAACTATAAACAGGGAGCTCCTCGAAGGTGGTGGTTCACATGAAAGACACCCACCCAAGGGAAGGAAGGCCAATGACAAGCCTTATTAAAAAACACTGCACTAGTGGATGGCTTTATTAATTTGTTCCATTTTTGTGCCATGGTGTGCTTGTTGTTTTTTTTTTTTGTATCAAAGAAGTAAATGGGGTGGCACCCCAAGATTTTGCCTGCCTGAGGTCATGTGGTTACTAGTGGTCAACCACAGTATATATATATATATATATATATATATATATATATATATATATATATATATATATATATATATATATATATATATATATACTCACCTAAAGGATTATTAGGAACACCTGTTCAGTTTCTCATTAATGCAATTATCTAATCAACCAATCACATGGCAGTTGCTTCAATGAATTTAAGGGTGTGGTCCTGGTCAAGACAATCTCCTGAACTCCAAACTGAATGTCAGAATGGGAAAGAGAGGTGATTTAAGCAATTTTGAGCGTGGCATGGTTGTTGGTGCCAGACGGGCCGGTCTGAGTATTTCACAATCTGCTCAGTTACTGGGATTTTCACGCACAACCATTTCTAGGGTTTACAAAGAATGGTGTGAAAAGGGAAAAACATCCAGCATGCGGCAGTCCTGTGGGCGAAAATGCCTTGTTGATGCTAGAGGTCAGAGGAGAATGGGCCAAATGATTCAAGCTGATAGAAGAGCAACTTTGACTAAAATAACCACTCGTTACAACCAAGGTATGCAGAAAAGCATTTGTGAAGCCACAACACGCACAACCTTGAGGCGGATGGGCTACAACAGCAGAAGACCTCACCGGGTACCACTCATCTCCACTACAAATAGGAAAAAGAGGCTACAATTTGCACGAGCTCACAAAAATTGGACAGTTGAAGACTGGAAAAATGTTGCCTGGTCTGATGAGTCTCGATTTCTGTTGACACATTCAAATGGTAGAGTCAGAATGTGGCGTAAACAGAATGAGAACATGGATCCATCATGCCTTGTTACCACTGTGCAGGCTGGTGGTGGTGGTGTAATGGTGTGGGGGATGTTTTCTTGGCACACTTTAGGCCCCTTAGTGCTAATTTGGCATTGTTTAAATGCCACGGGCTACCTGAGCATTGTTTCTGACCATGTCCATCCCTTCATAACCACCATGTACCCATCCTCTGATGGCTACTTCCAGCAGGATAATGCACCATGTCACAAAGCTTGAATCATTTCAAATTGGTTTCTTGAACATGACAATGGGTTCACTGTACTAAAATGCCCCCCACAGTCACCAGATCTCAACCCAATAGAGCATCTTTGGGATGTGGTGGAACAGGAGCTTCGTGCCCTGGATGTGCATCCCACAAATCTCCAACAACTGCAAGATGCTATCCTATCAATATGGGCCAACATTTCTAAAGAATGCTTTCAGCACCTTGTTGAGTCAATGCCACGTAGAATTAAGGCAGTTGTGAAGGCGAAAGGGGGTCAAACACCGTATTAGTATGGTGTTCCTAATAATCCTTTAGGTGAGTGTATGTATATATATATATATAAAGATCATTTTTATTTTTTTCAAACTTGTTTTACTGTTTGTAGTTGGGATTACCAGACAAAGTCAACTAAATAGCATTGATAAGTAAACATATACATCATGGCAAACCTGCAGTGAATATGTAATTTTATTGTTTGGATAAATGTATATTGGTGTGCATTAATGTGTTACTTAAGCTGATTTTGTGCCATTTTGAGGTAATTGAAATCAAGACATGCTAAGGAAACATTTCACAGAACACACTCCGGTTAATCAGTCCTGATAAGTCAACAGTTTGCCTTTTTATTGAACATCATGCATATCATTTAATGGCGCCATCAGCAGCAGGTGATATCTACTTACTTAATCACAAACTGTTCTAATCTATTTTTTTTTCTAAATCATATCTAATATTTACACCAACTCACAGTCCTAAATATCTCCAAACCATCAATAAGCCTGCGCTACTCGTCTGAAGACTCCACCATTTGGTTTAGTGACCTGCCAGTTCAGTCCTCAATAATGGCTCACTGTGTGATCCTCAAGAAGATGCTCCAACACACAGTACATACTGGTCAGAGCGGCGTCTCCTGATCGTCTGTGTTAGTTGCTACTCAAGGGGCAGTACATCTACTGCTCATTGAGTCCATGTTCTACTCCTCTAGAGGTGGAAATTCCTTCTCATGACAAGTCCCAAGTCAATATCTAAATCAAGGCAGGCTTATTGTCATGTGTATATGGTACACTGTTTTATTCACAGATATATCATGTGACGTTTCACTCTTCTGGTGGGCAATTTCACTCAAATGTAAAGACACTAAAGGGCCCAAAACTAATCAAAGTAGTGGCTTTAATCCAGAATCACAGTGAAAGGACAATCACATTGAAAAGCACAAAAATGGTTCAAGCAACAAATACAAAATGCAGCCTTTCTTTCCACCTGAGCATTTTCATGAAGTGGGGTTAATTAATTTCTGTTCATCTTTTGCATGTTAAAATTACTTTTCACACTATTGTTTAATGTTGGAATTATTTAGGGGATGATTTATTTCCAATGATCACTGCCATTTTGTCTTTTCCCTGCATGGCCATTGTCATGTTCATGTTCTTGTTGTTTATAACAAACCCCTCACTGCTACCACATGTGGAGTTACCATTATTTAAGATGTCACTTGCAGTTCTCAAGATGAATACAAAACGATATTCTTGTCAGTGTGCTAGTGTAATTAGGGCTAATCTTTATAAGTTAGACTTCTTTGCATATTGTTTGACTTTGATTTTTGGTTTACATTTTGGGTGGATGTTTGGTCCTTTCTGATAATCCTGTCTTGACTTTGCCTGTTTCTGTCTTCATCTAATTCTTTCTTCATCCCCTGATCCAGTGTACATCTGCCTCCCATCATTCCTCATTTTTACCACCTAAAGCATAACAGTCATGATGATACATTGTGGTTTGCTTTTAACAAATTCATTGCAGCACCTTGTCTGTTTACATCCATCTGGCCGGACATACAAACTGATGCCTTGACATTCTTTCTGATACTTCAGCTGCTGGACTCTCTATCTCCCAATAGACAAGCCTTTGCCCCAACTTATTCAATGTGGCTCTGTCATTAATACATTTTAGAGCCTCAAAGATTACATTTCTATTCATTTTTAATTTAGAAACTTTTTTTGAAATTTTTATCATTACTTTTATGATGCCACATCAATGCCAGTGTATAGCAAAGTTTGTAAATAGGTGCCAACATCTTCAGCATTATTTCTGAGGCAGCAGACATACTGTTCTTGTTTACCACACTCATTGCTGGTGCATTATCTTGGGTTTATGATAAATATTACTTTCTGATCCCTTTTGGGGATAATGTTTCCAGAGCAAAGATCCCCCCTGCTTTACTCCCAGTGAGAAGAAGCTTCTTTAAATGTGACACTCTTCCATATGCACACCTTTCTCTTCAAGACCATTGGGGTTGGCACTGCCCATGTACACCCACTGACACACAAACTGCTCTTTGCACATACAAGCATGTATGTCATGCTCAGGAAGCAATGGCAGACAGGAGCCAGTATCACTGAAACACACATTATTATTGATTCAGACAACCTATCAGCAAGATTTTTATAGATTTTGCAGGTCTTGCAAGAATTCAGACAACTCTTCCATACACAAAATAGTTAATAGTTGCATTAATTAACAGCATCTTAGAAAGCATTCAAATGTTTATGAATATTTTTTTAAAAGGATATATAACAGTCAAGGGAGACAGAGGCCCCCAGGAACACCAAATGACATAGCCATTTACAATTAAACTTCACGTTTAACTCCGAACTGATGATTTCATAATTCCCCTGCTTCAGAATTTTCACATCACCTTTGCCAACTATATAGTGCTTTTTAGAGAGCATCTGATTACATGGACATACAGTAGACTCACTTTTGTGTCAATTTTCTTTTGTAGTGTGTACAGGTGAGGGAGGACGGTAATGGCAAGGGAACTGAGTTAGGTGTGGATGTCCAAATTTGAGAGTTTGATAACAATTGTACCTTTTTACTGTCCCTTTTTTGTTTTGTTTTTCAATATGCTGTGCAGACTTGTTTGTTAAGTATCGAAACCGAGGACAGAAAATTTACAGTTTGCTGAATATGACTTCTAATATTTCATTTGGGCGACACGGTGGCGCAGTGGGTAGCTCTGCTGCCTTGCAGTTAGGAGACCCGGGTTCGCTTCCCGGGTCCTCCCTGTGTGAGGTTTGCATGTTCTCCCAGTGTCTGCATGGGTTTCCTCCGGGTGCTTTGGATTCCTCCCACAGTCCAAAGATATGCAGGTTAGGTGCATTGGTGATCTGAAATTGTCCCTAGTGTGTGCTTGTTGTGTGTGTGTGTGTGTGCCCTGCGGTGGGCTGGTGCCCTTCCTGGAGTTTATTTCTGTCCTGTGCTGGCTGGGATTGGCTCCAGCAGAACCCCGTGACCCTGTAGTTAGGATATAGCGGGATGGATGGATATTTCATTTGTGTGTTTTATTTTTTGTGTTTTTTTATTTAGGAATATTTAGATTTGTCTTTGAAGTGAATAAATTGCATTACCAAGGTTGTAAATTATAGCGCTCATAAGGTAAAGCTGACATTGTTTGATCAAAGTGCTCTGGAAGCTGAACAGCAGGCAGGTGCAAGTGAGCTTATTAGATCATAACAACCAGTGATTTGTGTTTTTCAAAAGAGATAAACTAGGATGCAGACAAATGTGTTTTAAAAGAGTGTTGAATTCTGGGGGATATGTAAAAGAAGATGCAAGAAAAGGTGTTACTATCATTAGAATATATGTGTTTAAGCTTAGATAATCTAACCAGTGGGTATATGCTTGCAAGAAAAAGTGAAATAAGGGCTTGGGACTTTGTAAGTTAACATGTTTAAAAAGTAACCTTACTAAAAGGCAATCAGACCAGAGGATCTCATCAGTTGTCCAGTTTCGACTGATGAAACATCTTCCATAAAATACTGTAAATATCAAAGGTACCTAAAAAGGACAGGGTTTTCAAATCACGTTCAGAGACATCATAACTACCAGAGGCAGTGAGAAGACAACAAGATTCGATTTTGCCATCTCTAACCATCAAGATGCTCACAAGCATCATACCTGGCTTAAGAAGACAAAGACTGCAACAACTAATGCTGTGTCCAGCACCTGATATGAAGCTTGCTGTGTGGCCCTGATGTGAATCATTCAGGTTGCATGTTTCTCTGTATGTAACATTTATATCTGTTTTTTTTTTCTTCCAATAAACATAGGTAATAATTGAAATAAAGATTACCTCACTGTCGTTGTATTGTTTTTTTTTCTGACATTTACTAATGACTAGTGGGTGTTAATATAACAAATCTTGTTCATTTAGGTTACATTTTTTCAGGGGCAGTAATTCAAGTGTGGAGCTGTATCTGCAGCTCAACAAGGGAAACATTTTTCAGACATGCCCTTTATCTTCTGTTAGCTATGTGCAGCCATTTCAAAGGCAGCTATCTGGGTTTGCAGCTCCACATCTTGAGTCCCCGCAGTAGCGCATCCCTTAAAGTGGCTTCTGGCCTTTGTTGAGGTATTCTGAAGCATAGCCCATTCAGGAGAAGCAATCTGAAGAGAGATAGACACATCTGTGAGTCCCTGCAGGAGTTTGGCTTGTGAGCAGAGCGGCTTTTAGCCCCTGTTAAGGTCCTGAAGCCGAGGTAGCCAACCTTGGCCATTGTGAAAGTATTCTTGTTTTGCATTTGAGGTTATCTGTGATAAGTGATTGTCACACAGGCAGGTATTGCAGGATATATATGTGAATCAAGACTAATAATTTAGATATTTCCAGTTTTAACTTGTCCACCAATATAAAACCAACCTGAGAGGTTAAGGTGCCTTTTATGGACACTTTTTCACAATAAAAGACTCAGAGTGCTTTCTTTGGGGTGGGTGGAATTCGAAAGGTTTTTTTGACACTTTATCCTGGCTTTTCAAACCCCATTTGAATAAAATAAATTGCAATGGGAAGCTACGTGAATCTGAAGGCTCTCCCAAGAAAATCACCTGGGGCCTCATGTATAACGCCGTGCGTAGAACTCGCACTATAACATGACGTAAGCACAAAAGCCGAAATGTGTTTACACACAGAAAAATCCAGATGCAGGAAACTGTGCGTACTCCAACTTCCACATTTTTCTGCTACATAAATCCCGATCAGCGTGAAAAGTAACGCTCGTGCACGCGCTTTATGTAACACCCCAACTCCTCCCAGAATTACGCCTCTTTGAATATGCAAATCAATATAAATCGCCCTTAAGCTTAGCCTTCTGTGAAAAGACAATGGGAAAAGCACGGGGGAAAATCTAAGAATTTCAGTGAATACCAAGTGGAGGCAAAGGAAAAACTTACTTATAAGTACAAACAGTTCTACAAGGTAAAAGTTCTTGGGATGAAACTGTTTCTGAACCGCGAGGTCTGTACAGGAAAGGCTTTAAAACGTTTTGCAGTGGCTGAGACTGCATGTCCATGAAACTGTATACCGATAATTCTCTTTCCGATCAGCTGCTGCTGTGATTCACACTCAGATACAGTGATATAAATACTCCGAGTGGTGCAGTGAGAGTAATATGGAAAAAGATGATCCGCTGTGGCAACTCCTAAAGGGAGCAGCTGAAAGAAGAAGAAGAAGAAGAAGGAGAAGTGAGAGTAACAACACTAAAGCAGTTATGGTATTTGGAATACTATGGCTGTTCCCTGGACCATTATATTGTTACAAGTTAATTACAATCAGATGCGTTACACTAATAAACAATATGCGGTTAGTTTCAGTGTATTTATAAAGCCACGTCAGGAAAATAATGAGTAACCACACAGGAACAGTAGCACTGCTTTGACGCTGGGTGCCGCCAGTCTGCAAAACCGAGCGGAGAACATGCGTAAGACAAGGTATGAGGTACCGTGGAAAAGTGCGTGGCTTTACGCCAAGTGTAGGTTTTATACATCGCGATTTGAACGTGGAAAAGGTCTTACGCAACATTTCTGTGCGTACGCACCGTTTATACATGAGGCCCCAGGTATGGGCTAGAAACGTAACCCACAGTCTGGGGTGGTTACATTGGAATAGCGGAGTTTAAAAAAACGAAGACATACAAAACACATCTGCCACACTAGGCCTTCCAAATGAAGATGACAAAGCCTGTCCTTTCTGTTCAGAGCTTAGGAGATACAGAGCACTGCTTTCAAAATTATACTTGTCAAGGTTCGTCACAACTTGAAATTATGCAGTCAAATACACCCCTGGAACTTACATCAAGGATTGGAAATCTATGCAGATTTTAAATGATTTTCATTATTGCTTTCTTTAACATACAAAAAGTCAAACCAGATAATATTCATCATGTAAGGTTTAGGAAACTTCACAATGAACCAATGGCAAAAAAAGTGCTGCACAGCAAAAAATATGAGTCCCACATATCAAAGCACTCTTGTCTTACATAATAATAAGCAACTGCATACAGCGTGTGTTTTAAATTGAATATACTATATAGAGAGCAATAAAAAAATCAATCTCGCATTCACAAATAGCATTTCAGTAGGTTGGTAGATTATGTTCAAAAATGGTGAGGCTCCTGGTTAATAAATTGTGAAAGGTTTTAATTTGCCTGTGTACTCTTAGCTTTGTGAACATTACTCAATGGTTTGCTGTGCTCCAATCAGATGCAGCAATATGTTTATTATTTTTCCCCCCACAATTGCCCAAAAATTCTTCACTTCCACTCTGCTCTCTTTCTGTCTCCTTGATAATAAGCCCTCATCCCAAATCACATATCACTTCATCTTTATTTTACATTTCAAAATTTTCAAAGAAGATCTTCTGCAGAGTTTATATGTGCAGGTTTCTTTGCGGACTCCCTAATTTCTTAGTATAGTTGGCAACTGACTGAGGCTAAGGTGTTCAGTACATAAAGACCTGAACCCACTCTACGGTGCTGCCTCCTGGCATCTACAGCCAGTGCTGCTTTGCATAATCATGGCTGCCCTCACCTTGAAAAGAAGCACACAGAAGTTGATTCAAATGATCCATGGATGAGAAAACTCGACCATCCTCTTTACATGCAAACAGCTGTCATCATTTTGCGGTTCATTTGTTTTCTACCCTGAATGTGGATCCTATGCAGACTTGGAAATACCTCTACAAGGACATGATCACATCCAGATCAATGACTGACAGTATGAACATGCTGAAGAGAAATGAATATCTGAAGCATTATTCTGGTATTCAAACATTCATTTACATTTGCTTTGTTTTATGCAATACTTTCTGTTTGTCCAAAAGAGAGAAACAAGTTTGCCAGATCCTAAATCATGTGTAGACACTAATTGACTTGAAAACTTCAAAATATATCAACAAACGAGTGTGGTGCTGAGGTGTCACCCATTGCATGGCTGCTATGAGATGACTGCTTTTAATAAACTTTGAAATTGCTATGGTCTGGTGCATTTCATGATATTCAAATTGAGGCTTTGCCTGCCAAACTAGAAGAGTCAAGGCTCCAATGGAAAAGCAGCAACAAGGTCAGCCTTACCCCAAAATTAAAAAGCAGGTTTATGGCCTGCACAGGCCCCATATAAAGCCTAGGCTGATAAAGGCTCGATGAAGAAGGGAAAATTAAAAAAAAAAAAGTTTACTCTAATCAGAACAGAAATTGTTAGGAGTTAGTTCCTTTTTCATAATCTATTTTGGTTTTCTTGGTGTTAGAGCTAAGGGGCATGTCCTCAGAGGTCAGGATCTTTGATAATGATACACATGATAAAAGGTCACCCATGAAAACACTTCTGGACTGTGGATTTAAAACCCAAATACCCAACTGACTTTGTGTAATTTCTATCATCGATTCCAGGGATTTTTGACTGTTGCTCTTATTTCAACCCCAAATTTTTGTTTCACGTTTTTAGCTTAGATGTTTGTTATTATTGATCTCCTGCTTTTGACCCCCTTCCTGGCCCTTATTCTGGCTATTCACAGATGTATCTGACAAACAGTATGTATAATAAACAAAAAACAACAGCAAAAATATATTTTTAATACACATTTTCTGCGGTGGGCTGGCGCCCTGCCTGAGGTTTGTTTCCTGCCTTGTGCCCTGTGTTGGCTGGGATTGGCTCCAGCAGACCCCCGTGACCCTGTGTTAGGATATAGGAGGTTGGATTATGGATGGATGGATAAAATATATTTTAATAAAGTACAAACAGAAAGAAAATATTACAATATTCAATGGTATACTATACAATGTAATTTCCAAAAGGCAATGAAACAGACTAATATATGAAGCAAACGCTTGAGCCAGGGTGAAATCCTGGCTCTGCCATAAAAGGATGTGCAGAAAGTTTCTTTAGCACAGGCTCATTGCAGCTGTTTTATTTCAGACTTGGTTCCTCCCCAGCCTGGAGTTCTTGTCTTTTGTCTTTGGTGCTCATTATTGAGTGTTTGATTTGTGTTAATATTACTTTGTTTTTTATTTGTTGCATTTCCAATGACTGTCTCGTGTCCCTTGTGTTTAGTAAGTGGTTCCCCGAGAGGTTGGGCCACCTGCCCATCACCACAAGGAACTGCCCTTAGCCTAAAGGCGGGGGCAACTCACAGTCCCTTGCAGTTCCTTTGTATGCGCTTGGCAGGGGTGGCTCTAGGCTTGTGGCGGCCATGGGCAGAGAAAGACTCGGTGGCCCCTTCGCCCACCAATGTCAATATTGTATCTTATCTACAATGGATGGCCACGTCCATTTCGGACACTGCATAGCCGCCTTGTGCTCATGACACAAGCGTTTAACTTTTGCCAAAATTTGCCGCTGCATTTTTAGCTGTGTCGTTATTTTCTCTTTCTCTTTTATACTTAATATATATTGGCGTGGAAGACCCTGCGATTTGGCGGCCCTGTGCAGGTGCACAGTTTGTACATGCCTAAGGCCGCCCCTGCGCTTGGGAGTTGGTGAGCACTTGTTTGAAATTCTATTTGTGCTTTATTGGATTTTTTAGCCTTTTTGTCTATTCCTGACCACACTTTGGATTTTGTATTGGGGTTCTGTTCACCTTGGATTGCATTTGCAATTTTCTGTCAATTCCTTTTTTACCTTTTGTGCACCACAAAGTTTCTTGTTGTTACAGATCATTTTTGTGAGAGAAAAATCTTTTTGTTTATACTGTCCTGGTCTAATGGTTTTCTCTCTAGTGAGTACTTTCTAAAGATTTTGGGACTTTGTGCTTAAGAAGTCTCAAGTTTCATAACAGCAGCAGATTGATTGTCAAAAGATTCCCATAAAACAAAAGTTTAAATTAAGCTCAAATGATTGTGATCCCAGTACCAACACACATTCTATGCGCAGGGTACTGAACTGGCTGCACAAGGTGACAGCAGTAAAATGTAACATTAAAGGAGTTAGAGTCAAAGTCAGAAACCTGCCAAGGCCGAAAATAGGGAGGTAAATGAATCTTTCAAACATGCCAAAGACATTAAACCAAAATCGATTGAAATAACTGAAAAGAATAGCATCAAAAGCCAATAATTTTTGTGAGTAATCAATGTCAAAATGAAAGACAAAATTGTAGTAAAAAATGTAAGAGAATTCATACCCAGGGAGTAAGAGAAAACTAATCAAGGAACGCTAGATTTTTTGTCTTTGAATTATCCACAAACTTGGACAACCAGGAGAAGTACATTGTTGACCTTTATACCTTTGACCTGATGATGTCATATGCTTATACTGCAGATGTCCTGTTCACCTTACTTAGCAACAGCTTGGTAAGCAAACCAAACAAAATGCACAACAATGGCACAGTGGAAAACGTATTTCATTTTTAAAGTTTTTAAAAACATCACTAAATTAATACTTAATGTAACCACTAAATTTCGTGTCTTCCCAATCTCCCAAAGTGAAGTCTTGTTGATTTTAAAAGCCAAAGATTGGGTAAAGAAAAGGAAAAACATTTCAGCTCATGACAGGTACTTTCACAAAGAAAAGTCAGATTTTTGTGAATTTCAAAGTTCTGCCTCAGGGGTAATTCTGGGTTGTCCTTGGGTAAGGAGACATATTCTTGTCATTAATTGAGTTTCTGGTAACTTAGAGTCATGGGGAACTAATTGTTGTAATAATTTTCTGGACACTATCATAATCAAACTTATACAAGTTGTCCTGGCTCGTCAGGAAAACAGATAATGAATTTCTTGAGAAAACAGGGAGATGCAAGCAAAAGGCAAAACAAAGAAAATAAAAAAATAAACTGAAGCAACCAAAACCCAGGCAAGAGGCAAAATTCAAAGTCAAATATCAAGCAATAAGTTGAAAACCAGAGAAGAAAAATAATCACATGAGAAGTCAAATTGAAAATAAGGGTTTTATCCGCAGATCACATAAGACTCAAAACAAAAAGGCTGCTCTTTTATACTGATTTGTTGTTTAAGTAGCCTAAAGGTCACGACCCCGGAAACATCGCCCCTAGAGACATGGAACGTGACCCTAACAACGGTACACAATATGGCTTCTCTAAAAGGCAAGGCCGCAAAACATCAATTTTCAGCCTAAATCCAATCAATTTGTTGTTTCACCACAGAAAATGTTGCCTACTCAATACACTGTGTTCAAGTCTGTTTTCAGTACACAGAAATCATTAAATCTTCCCCTCTACGAACATTATGGTTGCATTGTTAATTATCTTCTTGGTACACATTTTCCACCAAGGAAAATATTTAAGCCTTTTTCAAGCCCAAGTTAGAGATTATAAAAGAATACAATCAAGGAAGCTGCCAGGAATGGCTTCTTAGACATTAGTGTTTATCTTTGTCTAGAAAAAGATGGCTTGCTTCATTCTTACGTAGGTTATATGGAATTGCTGGAGTTATTGGGGAAATAGTAGGGTTCATTGAGGTTAGCAAATTGCTATCTAAAGTTCACAAACAGTTTTAGTTCTACCATCACCCCCATAACACCTTCGGTAAAAACGGATACACCAAAATTCATTTGGATTCCTGACTCCTGCCACCCTTGGGAAGAATAGGCAATGGAAGTTATTGTCGATCTTCTTTCCTTGCTAGGTTTCACGTCTTTTTGGGTGGTGGTTGATCTCTTTTCCAAAAGCCCACATTTTATTCCTTTAAAGAAATTACACTCATCAAGACAAATGGCAGATAGACTTATTAAAGTAATATTTATCTTACATGAATTTCTGAAAGCTATTATGTGTGAGAGGCAGTGAGGCATAGTGTTTAAGGCGTTGAACTTCTATCCCTGAGGTTGTGGGCTCAAATCCTAAAACTGCCGCTGTCTGGCCCTCAGCCTGTCGCCTCACTTGCCTGTGCTCTAATTGGAAACACTAAAAGAATTGTAATTAATTGTATTTCCAATGTTGTAAATTGCCTTGGATTATGACATCAGCCTTATAATATTAATAGCTGACTCCAATTTGTTTTTTATTTCTAGTTCTAAGTCAGTGACTCTCATGAAGTCTTCTTTGAGCAAAGTAATGGTTAACAGAATGGATAAATGAAGATTTCAAAAAATTGATGATGAACAATAGGGTGGATTCAGTCTAATTAATTACAGTTTGGTGTAACCTTTGGCAGTGAAATATTTTGTATTTCTCTTCTATTCAGATGTCATCCCCTTCATATGTTTATATTGATGTTTATGGATTTAAACCAGCTTTACTGAAACTACATTAGCTTAACTCAACTATCACTAGTTTGATGCTAAATCTTAGTAGGCTACACAAAAATTGGAAGTTAGGCAGGGTCCACCTGTTAATATCAGAAACCTCTTCCAAACAGTTTTTGGAAAGTATAAGAATTACTGAAGAGTTTACGCAAGACATTCACTTTGGAGAGCTGTATCTTGAAAGCTCGCCCCCCAATGCGATGGCCTATATACAAATCCTTAACTAAACTAGTCTGGAGACTGTCACACATGTGCGCATGGGAGGCTGTTGATGGGCTTAAATAAGTGCAATTGTATGCTGGACCAGGTGGTGACATTGTCCACTAATGCCTTCTCTCTTTTCTCCTCTGCAGACCTCCCTCAGAAGGAAATTCTGCCTGATCTCACTTCCTGTTCCAGACCCAGAGACACACCCATTCCTGTCAATCTACTATAAAACCGCCAGCTAATTCTATCTACCTCAGTTCAGCTGGGTCTTTATCTTGGTTTTTGTGATCATATCCACAAGACATATAAACCAGCTCCACCATACTATTATAAAATTTCACCCTTCTTACCATGTTTCAAGGTTTAAACTGGTCCATTATCGAACCATGTTTAAGAACACACCTCATCCCATCCAGGGGAGTAGAAGGTGAGCAAGAATACATAATATGTAAAAAATTTAGGTTGACGATAACGAGGTTCTATGACACTGGTGTGAATATGGATCTGAAGAGTGCTCCTGGGTGTTATGATCTTGTTTCATTTCAACATTTCACTTAAAATGAGATTTTTGCAGTTTTTAAAGTATTGTTAATTAACTACTAACCCTACTTTCTCTACTCTTCTTTTTCCCGTTTTCTGTGGTGGCGATTTGTGCCACCACCACCTGATCAAGGCACCATACAGTCCCTACATTGATGGATTGAAGGCCAAATGTCCAAATGACCATCATCATCATCTAATTCTTCCACATAAAGCCTGAAAACCTTAAGGACTGATTGAGATCATTTATGTTAGGTAGAATGCCCAGTGGGGGCTGGGTGGTCTCATGACCTCAGAAACCCTGCAGCACTACGGACATTTTTTTTGTTTTATCTATCCTCCTGGCCATCTGACCTTACTTTATTCTTTGTTACTTAGTGTTGCCTAATGTTATTTTTATATATTTTTTCCTTTTTCATCTTGCAAAGAACTTTGAGCTACATCATGTGTATGAAAACATGCTATATAAATAAATGATACTGTAATTTTTAGATTAGACGTTCTTTTCTCGTGGCTTTAGAATTTGACATCTTTTTTCAGTGCTATCTTTGCGCCACCTTGTGGTGTGTTTGCTAAGCGTTGCTATGTAATGAGCGTGCCAGTAGGCGTGACTTCATAAAAGGTCACTCGGGATGTCCCGTGTCATTTGGATTTGGATAACAAATGTGAAGGTAATATATGTTTTTGTGTAGTTTTTGGCTTTCGGCAGGTTTAGGGTTTTGTTTTGTGATTTGGTGACAGATCACTTAGTCTTTTCAGTAATGATCCTGCTTTGGGTTTTGACCCACGTTTGCTCTATTGGGTCCTATTCATTCCATCTGCTCTGCAGAATGCTGGGTTTTCATGAGATAAAAGTTGACATCCTTGGGGCTTTGGGTGGGGGCAAGTAAATAGACAGGAATGTCACCAGAACTCACGGCCATCAATTGCTTTTTATTTCTAAGATATATCTGTAGAGGCACATAACATGTCACACTTAAAAATAGAGAGCACCATTGGAGACAAAAAAAAAAACACAACAACAACATAATACTTAGAACATAACTGCATAACTGCCCATCTTCAAACCTCCGAGACAATTGTCAGTCCAGCAGATGAAACTTAACAGCAGTTTGTAACTGGATGTTTGCTCTTATCTCAGCATGGACCACTCTTGTCTCTTTTGTAATAACTCTCCAAACACTATCCAAAGGACAGGCAAGAAATTGCTATATTTAATCTTAACATCATTCAGGCCTACAGTACTTTCCACTCTGACTGATTGTTTTGAAAGATTTGTTGCTTTGGAAAGCAACTACCTGTACTTAAACGTCCCCAGAAAATAACTCTGCTATGGAAGGAACTCTGCTGGAGCCAGAGATAAGCCACTTTGAATGGGCCATTGTAGAGCTTGCTTCATTTCGCTTGTATTAAAAAAGAAGCAAAAGAATGAAAAGAACACTGCAAGAGCGTAACGTTTGGGTGAGACATCAATGTCCTAGTGCAATACACCCCAGTGTGTCTGGGCTCCAGTTAGTTAATCTACAGCTGGGCAAAGTCCTTCCAGGAGAAATGGTGGAACAAGAGGGTTCAGAGTTCACCCACCTTATTTCTTTGTGTCATTTCACTTCCATTAGAACTGAATTCAGCTCTAGCACTGACCACCACCACGTGCCAACCTCATGTCAGCTTTCATTACGCCACGTTACCTTTTCCCCACCTTGGCCATTGACCATCTATATTTCACATAACGTGTTATTATTATTTACTTATTTGGATGACGCCTTTATCCAAGGCAACTTACAACATGTGAGATATAATTGGTAAAATGTATCTTGGTTTTCAGATTGGAGCCCAGGTCTCACAGAGTCAGTAGTGGGATTTGAACTCACAACCTCAGAATCTGAAGTCCAAAGACATAACTACTATGCCATACTGCCTGTCTTCATCCCCAAGCTCAGCTGTTAAACCTTCATTGTGCAATCAAAAGAGTTTACTTACAATGTGTCACAATGTCAAATTTCATCAGCTTCTAGTGATTAGTGTGACACTGAATCATGTCATCTTGCTCCTCAACTCAGACACTGACAACCAGTGGTGCTGGGGTGCCATCCCCTCAAATATTTTACTAACTTATTTCTACTTAAGTAAAGTAGGTAATGTGAAATCATCATGAAGAAAACTTGTTTATTTGCACAACGTGTCTGGTGTCAGAACATGTCAACATGCATTAAAGATTGGTTCTAACTTGTATTGGTTTAATTTTAGCGTGAATTTAAAAAAATGCTGTGTAAATACCTACATTTCTGGAGTGAAGGACGCGGGCCAAATGAGAGTGTTTGCACTCTCATCTTGATCTTTTGGCAAGCAGGTTACCTGAGGCTGCCTTTTAATTAGTTGCTCTCAGATTTTTTTCGGGGACACAGCTCTGTGCCCCTCAGACAAGCCTACATTTATTGGCAGTGAATTAGTATTGTTTTAGGTTTTTTATTTTAATGTGATTGGACAATCACCCACTCAGTATTTCTTGTTGACATCAATGGTTCACAGTTCACACCCGCCATTAACGTTATATAACTACAGATGAGCAAGCGTGACTTTAAGAAGATGGCAACTTCAATTGGAAGTTCAGAAATCAAAGAAAATTCAGTTATTTCTTTAATGAAACAGCCCTTCAAAAATTGTTCATTTGAAGAACAAAAAAAAAAGATAAAGGATCCAGAATCGAACCGACCTGACTTAATTCTGCAGAAGGCAAGTGATCGAGGACAAGCTTACACACAGACTTTTTCCAGCTCTTGTTATGACAAACAGTAAGGTAACTACGAATACAGAAAGGGCAAGCCTTTGTGTGTGTATTATTTTCAAGGAGATCAGTTCCAGAGATTTTTAAATTCTTGAGATTTGTTTTGTTTTTTGCATCATTGTAAGGCCATACTTAAACAACTGAGTCTTTGAATTTGTGGCATGCATCTTCCAGCATTGTGTGCATTATTGAGCAGGGTCTTATTAGAGGATCCTTCTCATTTCTCAATAAACCCTCTTATCTGGTTGAAATTTTATTCACCAAACTAGTTTCATATATGACCACCCACCAACACATTTCTGGCTATGCTACTCTACTAATAATAATCTTTTACGTTTACATAGCGTTTTTCACACTACTGAAAGCATTCTGGGTGCAAGAAACATTACAGTTTGTGTATGTTTTTATTTTCTTTTCTCCTGAGCTATGAAGTACTGCTTCAGTTTGTCCCCTCCAAAAACTACGCCCCCACCCACATTTTTTACCCAGCCATTTCTGGTGACAACCACCATGTCCAAAGCCAAGTTCATTAATCTCCAAACTAAGCCATTAAGCCTACAACATGCCAGTAATTAGTCTTTCTGCCACTGCAGCCACTAACCAATTACTCACCAATCCATAGCACACTGCCTTCCAATCTCATTCTGACATCAATTTCAGTCACCATGCCTAATGCCACTACCATTGACCCCCTATAATGCCCCAAAGTCAGCCTTCAAGTTAAGCCATTAAGTCTCCAGTGTGCCACGAGGTTGATTAATCCCTTCTCCAAAAGCCAAGTCCAATCACACTCAAGTCAATAATTAACACCTAGTTTGACACCATGTCCAACTGATAGGCTTGCATATTCTGTAGTAATTTTCTGCTATGTACCAAAGTCGTCTTGGCACCCCCTAGCTCAGCTTTTAAGCCATCAGAGTGCCAGAAATACATTTTCCCTATTCCTAGATGTGTCACAAGCCATATTATAAAGTCAAGTACCATCACCTAAGAGTCAGTCATTTCCAGTTTGACACCAGTTTCAGTCAGCTCATCTCATCACTCCAACAAGTACTTTCACTTCAGATGTCAGCCATTTACCCTCCAGTATACCCCTGAATCCATTTACTCATCTCCCATGTTAGCGTTTGACAACCAGTATATCTCAAAGCCAAAGTGCTTCATCTTCCAGTTCAGTTTTCATTCCAAATCAGTCATCATGCCTCCCAGCCAGACCAAAAAAACAACACTGTACTCCAGACTTAACTTGCCATTTAAGCTGTTACTCCAGCAGTGCGGTGAATCCAGTTACCTCTCATCTAGCATTGTCTTTGACCTGTATTGTGCACATTAGCCATGTTTCACCCACTGCTCATATGCTCTTACTCTGAGCATTTCACCTCTCTGCTCAGCCTTCTTGTGTGGCTTGGGAGTTCAGGCTGAGCTAATACCTACCATAGAGCCTAGATAAGCCATATCCCTGTAAGCATACATGTTCATATAAATCCAGGGAGAATCAGTTCCCAGCCATACTTCTCAGCATGACTCGTTCCATGTCTCAGTCACCCATCACAATCAACACATTAATTAAAGGCCGAAAAGCAAGAGGCCATGTTAACAGTTCGTATGTAGCAGTGCTACTTAAAATTGCCAAAAACTCCCAGCAGCCCTGGCCATATTACACTATTGGGCAGATTTAGAGGGCACAGGGTTTTTTTGAAAGAAGGATAATTAAGCAGGCTCTTTTAAAGGGAGACAAAAATATACAGAGGAGATCGCAATAAAAAATTAGATAAAAATAAAAATAAGTTAAATAAAAAAAGTTTGTGAATTTCCCCTTGGGATTAATAAAGTATCTATCTATCTATCTATCTATCTATCTATCTATCTATCTATCTATCTATCTATCTATCTATCTATCTATCTATCCATCTGTCTATTTGTTTCTTCGCATCACACACGCTATTGAATTACAACTGAAACCATGGTGGATTACAGTTTCTCCTAGATGTATATGTTGTCCCGCACCCATTTGTCCATTGTGATTTCATCTTGGTTGAATATATCTTCATCTGGGAAATGCTCCCAATCACACCAAATTTGGAAGCTACAAGTGGAACCTGGTAGGACAAAACTTTACATTTCATTCAGAGATCTGTTCATGGGAGTTTTCATTCCACACATCATCATCAGCACCTGCTATACTGGACAGTGTTGGATTTTATTGTTAGTGTTAATTCATTACTGAGTAGTGTCTGTTGTTTTATCCGGTCTCACATATGTAAATAATTGTTGCCGTTGGGGTATTGATAAGGGCTTTTGTTTGACGTGTTTTTTGTTTAATAATTGTTTTTTTGCCTTCTTTTTTTAATATATATTTTATTATCTTTATTATATATTTATTATTTAGTAATTATCAGTGTTTCCACGTGTGGGTGTGTGCATGCTGGGTCAAGGTTGGGTGTGTTCCTGGGGTTTCCATAATAAAATAAACAAAATCACCATAATCCGACAGTGTGAATCTTAGCGTCCTCATGACTGCTACATATATGCAATGGGGTTTCAGTACTTTGTCTCTACAAAGCCATACTACGCTGTGTGGCTTTGGTCAGGAATGGATATTTCATCTTGTTCTGACTTTTACCAGCTTTCATCTGCTACCTTTGTAATGGTAATAGACATGTGAAGGTTGCATTTCTAATGCCAGAAATAGTAAAAGTATACCACAGGTGCCCAGAATCATAATAAGCATTAGAAAAAGATGATTTATAATGAAGAAAAGACATGCAGAGGAAAGTCATTGCTGTTGTCAGTCCTGTGCTTATTCAGCAGCAAGTGAATGTTATGCAAGTCTCCTGCTTTTTTATGTGCATTCAGCCAATAAATGATAGAAAACTGTAGATTAAATATAGAGATTTCTGTCTAAATTTCTCTTTAACCTTAGCGAGAGAAAGGACTCAAAACCAGAAAGTTAAAAAAGTAAACCAAAACAATTCTTGCTCGATATGTAAACCAAGAATCAAAGTCAAACATACCATGCTAGAATCCAAAAACAAGAAGTCTTAAAGCACAAAATTAGTAATGAGCACAGTTTTGGATACAGAAGGTAGTGTGCCGCTATCTCATATAGGCGGAGAGTCCTAACATAAAACGACATGTGACACCTCATGAGTCACATGGCTACCAACAAGCATAGGATCCACAAAAAATATGACCATGCGCATGCAGAAACACAGAAAAATGGTGGCAGCCACAATTTTAAACACAAAAGAAAATGGTGGCGCAGCAACATCACACACATGATGATAAAATATTTTAATAAGCAGAAAACAAAGCCCAAAATAAAAACAAATAATTTGTAGGCTTTTTGGCAGAATACAAAAATGACTGTTAAGCAGCTCAGTCATCATAAGCTACACCTCTATAATGGCTCAGCATGCACTAAACATACAGAGAGCTATGCCAAATGGCTGAGTCCTATGGTGCTTTGTGAGTCTGATGTATAAGATGCTATAAGCAATAGAGACTTTTTGATTTTTATTACAGAAAATTCATAAGGCACCTGAAATTTAGACACAAAAAATGTATTTTATGTTGAATGTGTCTGTCATTATAAAAACCTAATAAAGAAGTAGAAAGCTTGATTAACATTTCAGAATAGTTGTTGCATTTTTATTTATTTACTATGCTCTGGTTTGAAAATAATTACAATCTCAAAGTCAAACTATATAATAACTTGGTAAATATAATTTTTTTTAATTTTTGCAAGGCTTTAAAATATTATATGCTTTAGCCAGTCTATGTTCTCCATTTGTTTAAAATTGTTTTACTTCATGTGTTCCATTTATTTCTCACATTCCAGTAGTAGGATAGACTGGCATCCTGGCCAGGGTTGGTATCCAATTTGCATTGCCTGCAACCTAAATTGTCTATGACTATCAAACACCCGGAGTTAAATTAAACATAGACAAAAAGACTGATGAGTGGATTAAAGTAATAGCTAATATTAGGCAGGCAGTGTGAATGTGGGACTTAAGTGTTGGACTTAAACTTGAAAGGCAGTCAGCAGGGTCTGACACACTGTGAGGTACGGAGCGAGCCATTTAGTTTACCAAAGCTCCTTCATTGTACAAAGTATTTGAACAACCTCCTTGGTGTTCACTGTACTTTGATGTCATATATACATTTTAACACATTTGTTCATATGTCTTGGCTCAGCCTAATACAAACCTGAATTGAGTTTGAAAACAGATGAATGAATTCTTTATATACCTGGATTGACATATCAGTGTCAATCATCTGTATTTTATAGTAGCTACTTTACAGATAATAGTATAAAGATATTTGATATCTCGTGCCTTATGTGTATCCTCAGAATTCTTCCTACACCTTTCTTTGTTATCTTCACTTCCCCTTTCAGTTGTGTTCCTGTAAAGTCTGCTTCTCAGACACTGTCATTTTGAGGCACATTGCTCACTTCCTATCTGCTTTTTGACAATCACTAGTGGTAGACAGGACCCCATTACCTGCAATGAAAACATCATTAGTTTTCTCACAAATACGACTCGTGTTGAAAGCGACTCTCAGCGTTCCTCCGATTGCTTTCCTCGGTAGCCTCATGTAACTCAACCTCCCTCTCTTACCAGGTGCTTCATCCTTCAATTGCATTTAAATAAGCAGACCAAAGCAAAACTGGAGGGACCAGAAACACACACACACACACACACAGAGAGTAGCAGTTTAGTATACAGGAGATAGTACCTATGTAGGGGCTACTAACAGAATGCATTTAGGCCTGTGTAGACTAGATAACAAGGAGAAGAACTATAATACAAAAAATGAGTTGGTCAAGTCAGATTGGTCTGTTAACATCCTAGACATGGAAAGAGTTGTCTGACTACTGTATTTGTAATATGCCTTGTAAAAATGCTCACTATGGAAATAATTATAATCTGTTTATATATCGTGGACACCAGGGAGCGCACCAGCTCGCCAAACACCAAACACAAGCTGACTCATACACAAGTATAAAAGCACAAGAGAGTTTATTCTTGGTAAACCCTTCTATGTAAGTTTTACTACAGCAACAAACACAAGTACAGCTATTAAGCACAGCAATAATATTTCTTTTTCTCTTCTTCATTTTGTCACACTGCCTCCTCCACTCCTCCTGGCAAGCTTTGTACTCCTTCCTCCTGGCTCTTGGAACCGATGCAGGCATCTCCTTTTTACTACCACCCATTAGTACATGTGGCCTGAAAGCACTTCCATGAAGTAGGGCTCCCCAGTCCCTGCTGCACCCCTTGGCGGTACCCATGAAACCCAACAGGGTTGAGTTGAAGAACTCCATGTCCCATGATGCCCTGTGGGAATCCCAGGGGGCTGCCATCTAGCAATCTGGGGGAGATAATGACCTGTGCACACTCTCTCTCTCCCGGCCCTTCCATCTTGAGAGTTCGCCGGGTAAAGACACTGGCCATCCTTTACAATATCTACATTGTAAAATAATTAATCTAATATGTTTACTTTATACATTGACCTCCATAACAATGCATTTTGGCTAAGTTGCTAAGGTATTGGACTGCAGGTTAAGCCCCCAACATGTTACACATGATATTAACTATGGTTAAAAATCTCTGACCTCTGAATGTCTCTAAAAGAGTCATGTAACCTACTAGAGCACCACTTATACAAATATAAAAGAATTGGACAGGACCTGGCCATTATGACTTTCAACAGGATAACCATGTCTGGATAATGGAATGATGGATGGGACACACCATAGAAGAGCCTTTGAGTCACATTCATCATGAAAAAGTTCTACATAACATATAACAGCATTAGTTTGGAAGCATTTTTTGATTTCTTGAATTGTTAAAAATGGTTCTCTCATAGCCATTAGTTTTTACTGTTATATTTTTGATATTTTCAGAATTGAATCTTTCATAGTTATTGTCATTTTGTGGTCTTTTCTATTGAGAAAGAAATCCGTTGCCAATTATGTGGTTCATATCCAGTATTTTGGATGATGCCATCACACTGAGAATATTTAAGATGGTGGCACACAAGACAAGGCATCTGAGCTTTTGGATTAAATCAAAAAAATTAAATGTCTGGATTATTAGTGTTGAGTTAGGGAGAGAACTAGATATGCTTTGAACTCTATTGCAATGCTATTTCAACTATAAGTCCTGACATTCTTTTTGGGTTTATTGCCATCATTACATCTGAATCTCAGGCTTATGTTCCCTGCTTGTCTATTTTTAATCCATCTGTTTCCATCCATCCATCATCCAACCCGCTATATCCTAACTGCGGGGGTCTGCTAGAGCCAATCCCAGCCAACACAGGGCACAAGGCAGGAAACAAATCCCGGGCAGGGCACCAGCCCACCGCAGTAATCCATCTGTTTTCTACCTTAAAATCTCTTAATCTCCTGGTTTTTGTTATAATTCAGTTGGTCCTTTGTACTCCTTGACCACAATAAGTATGATCTGGTGGCTTAAATGATGGTGTTTGCAAGCCATTGGACCTGCCAGTGCTCTCTGTGCAGGAATGTAGAATTTACAAAATCATCATCCAGATGTACTGGTGAAAATGGAGATTACTAGATTGGAAAAGTGATGTCCAGTTTACACCATTTTAAAGGTATAAGTTATGACTTATGTTGTGAAACTTCAGTTGAACTCTGATTGATGAATATTATAAACCTTTTTCTTCAACAAGATGTTGTATAAGGTGGACAAGAGCAGTGTTGTTTTAATATTGGTCAGATCACCAGCATGTCTGAGACTGGCATGCCTCTCTGAGATGTTGCAGAACAACTAAGGTGAAAGTCTCTTCAGTGAGATGTACTCTATGTTGTGCCAGAGCAAAACTGAAGGAGTAGACACTTGTGTTTCTCAGGCAGCACAATCACAAACAGAGAAGCTTGGCATGAGCCAGATGGTGATAACAGACCACTGGACAACAACTGCACAAACCTGTCTTGCCCATGCATTGGAAGTTGTAACACAATACATCTGCATGAAGCTAACTTGTAGTCCCAAGTAAGGGAAGTCTTTCTCACTCCTCTTTCAAGTGAGATTGTCCTTGGTGTCATAGTGATGCTAATTTATGTTCAGGGACAAGTAAGGTTTTAACATTAGATGGAGTGATGGGCAATATCAGGTCTACAAAATACCAAGAAAAAGGACTCCTGTGGAAATGAAATGTCATATATGAAGAACTATAGCACATGATGGCAGACTGCAGATGGTTATCTTCGTGGTAATGTAACTGCTCAATAGTAAGTCTGCTGGGAGATCATACTAATGGCATTACCATCTATTTACCTATTAAAAAGCATGTTGTTTCAGTTTTTTAAAGCATAGTCATGCACTTTTGGCTTCACCAGAGAAGCACTTTGAAATATCACAGTTATGGAATGACCAACTAAGACCCTGTGAACTGAATTCAAACAAACACAGATGGAACATTATTTGAAAGACACCTGAATGTGCACACATGAGTTCCCTACACAGTCAAAAAGTGGACAGGAGGTGAGCAATGTGCCTTGAAATAAGAGTCTGAAAAGAAGGCTTTAAAAAAAACGCAATCTGGAAAGGAAGAGTAGGGCAGGAGAGCTTGAGACCATTGAGGATACCAAAGAAAGGTGTAGGAGGAACGCAGAGGGTACATGTAAGGCAAAAGATATCAAAAAATTAAGTCTTTTAAAATGTATTTTATTACCTGTAAAGTAGCTAGTACAACATAAAGATGATTGATTCCTGTGGAGTGGAAGAGTACTCCACAACAAAGTATGCACAACCTCACTGACATAATGCTAGGTTGACAGTGGACATCCTACTGACTTTTGCAATGAAACTGTAAAAACTCGTAGGCCCTGCAATGGATTAGCACCATGTCCACCATCCCATCTTACATCCAGGGTGGCAGGCACTCTGACCCATCTGAAACTCTGAATTGGATTATGCAGATTCAAGAAAGATATAAAGATGTCACACTTCCTTGTGTACGTAATCGTTTGTTTCATATATTATAATCATCATTTGGGACAAATAACATGGAAATTATAGAACTGCTATTTTTCAAAAGTGCAAGTTAATACCTTATCACATTCCATGACTTTTCCTCCAATTTTCAGTCGCAGACTTCATTTACATAATCTTAGCGATTATGAAGTCAGTTGTGTAGTCTGACATATCCAGCAAATCAGTCCAACCAGCTCACCACTTGATCCAACAACATCAAACAAGGTTTGATATTGTCTTGAGTCGTACGTGAGGGCTCTGTACACATGTGAGAACTGACAACCAATGAGTGCTCACCTGGAAGTACAATGTGTACAATGCAGCTACGAGGAATAAGGACCACCAGTGTTTTGGATATGAGAGAACAGAGACTTGTCTGTCTGATGGCTCATGTTTTAAATCCTACAAAAGAATAAAGGAAAATGAAAAATGTCAGAGATTGCGGCTGAAAGCATTGAACCTGTAATGCTTTAGCACAACTACCGGCTTTGTCGGGTAGAATGCTCTTGGCTGTTAGAAAAAGGAGTAATCTTGCAATACTTAAGAAATGTGATAAAAGTACTGCGGTGGGCTGGCGCCCTGCCCTGGGTTTGTTTCCTGCCTTGTGCCCTGTGTTGGCTGGGATTGGCCCCAGCAGACCCCCATGACTCTGTAGTTAGGATATAGCGGGTGGATAATGGATGGATGGATGGATGTATAAATGTAAAGCTTTCAGTACTAAGGAAGCATGAAATTCTAATGGAAAATCATCACACAATCATCTAATTTGACATACCCTGTGATACCTACTCGTGTTTAAGACATACTCCAGCAACAAGATCAGCAACTGCAGTCATCGAATTTGACATCCCCTCCTAGAACATTGGCTTTTTTGAAAAAAGTGTTACTAATTGTTATGAGAGCACATTTTGTAGAGTGTGTTTTATAGTTTTCAATGTATTACCATTCAACTACTGTAGTCCACAACAAAACTATTCATAATGCTGATGCTTTTCCACTGATTGCTTATACATACCCACTCAGAACATAACCTGAAGTAAGTATAAACAGCCATTTATGGTGATTATAGTGCTGCTGCCTCGCAGTTAGGAGACCCAGGTTCGCGTCCCAGGTCCTCCCTGCGTGGAGTTTGCATGTTCTCCCCGTGTCTACGTGGGTTTCCTCCGGGTACTCCGGTTTCCCCTCACAGTCCAAAGACATGCAGGTTAGGTGCATTGGCGATTCTTAATTGTCCTTAGTGTGTGCCCTGCGGTGGGCTGGCACCCTGTCTGGGGTTTATTTCCTGCCTTGTGCCCTGTGTTGGCAGGGATTGGCTACAGCAGACCCCCGTGACCCTGTAGTTAGGATATAGCGGGTTGGATAATGGATGGATGGATGATACTTAAAGCCTTTAAGCAAAGCCTCTTCTTCACTGCTCCAAGTTTGGGAAGGTCCCTTTCTCCAGTCTCACATGCCATTTACAGTTTAATAGTAATCGGTCAGGATCTGAGGAAAGGTGAATGATGAACCAGCCAAGACAAACTTTGCTTTCTTTACACCTGAGATGGACTGGTGGACTTCTGCCTAATAAAACACACTACATCCCAGCCAAAAAAAAACAACTAAAAAAAAGCTAGGGTTTCTTACGTTCTTTTGCTCTGCTTCACCTATAAAGTATACCTGGGGACAAGTAGCATGGCATGAGCAGAGTTAACTTTTTCAGGGCATTAATAGGAAAGAATGAAAGGGGGGTTAAGGAAAAAAAAAAGGAAACACTAACCTCAGGCAGAGAGTAAC
Source organism: Polypterus senegalus (assembly GCF_016835505.1). Classification (NCBI taxonomy): domain Eukaryota; kingdom Metazoa; phylum Chordata; class Cladistia; order Polypteriformes; family Polypteridae; genus Polypterus; species Polypterus senegalus. The sequence goes on along the minus strand of NC_053171.1, from coordinate 31,193,238 downwards.
TGACATACAGCAGTTGTCAGTCACCTAGCAACAAGTTTCCGATCTCCCACTGAGCTCTTTAATTCAGCAAATCTGCTCAGGATGTAGGACTCCTCTCCTGACAAAGCGCATTATGCGGCAGGGCCGAAGGACAGAGGACGCCACTGTACACAGCACTCCGCAGCCTATTGACCGCTGCTCCTTTCCCTCGACTCACAAAAGGGGCCCGCACAATGCACTCAAAAGGGGGACGTCTCAACAGAGAAAACATTTGCTTGTAATTGTGATTGGCTGCATAATGAAAATGATGTTCTTTTTTAATTTCTGCTTGTTAAGGCCACACTTTTGTCACCTGGCGCACATAAAGGATTCCTGCTGGGAGAAGGGGCAAATATTGAAAATCCACAAACCCTCAGCTTTCTTTTGAGACGGTCGGAAAATATGCACGAGAGATGGAAAAGACAGTTGCGTTGAATGGCTGGATGGGTTGGCGGGGGTGTGTGGTGGGGGGGGGGCGCACAGAGGGTACAGGGCAACTAACGTCTCCACGGGTCGCCTGGAATCAGCCACGTGAAGACCAATCTGAAAGGGCCAACTCCACACCGACAAGCGCAAAGGGTAGCAGCATTCCTTCTGGGTTCAAAGATGAGGGCCCAAACAGCTTCTTAATTGCACAAAAGGACTTCTTTCTGCTAGTAAGTTTCCCACTTGGAACAGCTTTCTTTTGCACTGATTTTATCGACATTTGGCATTAAAATATAGATGGTGATTGAGTTCTACAACAAACCTTTGGAATTCTATCATTAGCCCCACTCTTTTAAAGGAGCAATCATTTCAAGTTCGCCTTTATGGATTTGCATAATTTTGAAGAACTATGAGCACTGGTGGAAAATTGTTATTATTTCACAAACCTGGGATTTAGTTAATTCCTGGTATCAGCCTTCAGGAAGAGTTTATCATCTGCAGGTTTTCATCATAGTACAGTTTTTATTTTTCTTTCCTCAGTAACCCCTTGGCATAAGCATGCTAACAGTGTGCCACGAGTTATCAGAGATGTGCTCCTAAGGGCCACTCAGACAGGCTGCTGATTGAATCTCAGCTCTTATTCACTTAATCACAGCATGAAATGTATATGCAGACGAACATCTAACACTGTTGTTATGTTTTTGGATCATGTTGTCACTGCACTACAAAAGGTTTGCACAAACATCCTCTTCCACTTAAATATGCCATGCTCAACCAAGGGAGGCCCACTTTAGAAAACACTGCAACGGTTGAGAATGAACCCTGGTCTTTGCATACACAACTTTGTAAAAGGATTTAACCAGTGGGCAGCCTGGGTGCTCAACATTATTTCCTTTTGTGAACGCCTTTCCCTGCATCATGACAGGCTTGCTTGAACATAATTTTGTTCTCCCTTTCCTACCATTTTCCAGATTTTTCCTCAGGTGTCCCACTTTGGACAGCATTATAACTAAAATTAACATGGCTTTGCCCTCAGCACCTGAACTTAAACCTAGGATACAAACACAGAGCTCACCAATGCACCAACACCTTTTCCCATGCAGCTCCTTCAGTTAGCTGAACTCATCCAAGAGCATTCCACCTTGAAAATGGAGGTCAAGCTAGCCCTTCGAACCGAAAGCTGATGTCACATTATGCAACTTCATGGGGTATATCAGACTTACTAATTACCGTTGCGGATTGCATTGCCAGATTATATCAATTTACATGCCTGAAAATTGCTGAGGATGTCAGTTTTAATGGCTGCGTGATGACTCAGTGTCATCATTAGTGCAGTGCTACCCGATGGAGCCGGTGCTGCAGGAAGGGTTAACAGGTACGGCGAGTTCAGCCACAGTCTCATCCCTTTTCTTTTCCTCTTTTTCTATAAAATTGTAGTATGTAAAACACGAGACATCAGACAGATGAGCATTTCTTTTATTTCTGAAATCCAAGACACTCGTTATCCTTATTCCTTATTGCTGCATTATTTGAATTGTACTTCCAGATGAGCATTCATTGGTTTTCAGCTCTCAAGCACACAGATTTAAATTGACTAAAGAGAAGATCAGATCTGTTTTAATTTGTTGGAGTGAATCACTGTGTATGTCAGACAGGGCGACTGACTCCAACTCACTTACATTACATAAATAAAGACTAAAAATGAAAATCACTGGACAAGTCATTTAATGTGACAGGACCTTAAATCACTTTGTCCCCCACCTGTGGTCAAACCCTAGACCTCAATATTCCAAATTCAACCACATAAAACAACATAAGTGACCTATTTGACTTAACTAATGGAGGACACTTATTGCTCCTGCCAACCAGTATCAAGATTAACTGTAGGGACTGTGTCATCACAACTGCTTAGCAGGCTTATACTGTATGTCTGCCATTACACTCTCCCTTACTTAAACATGCTGTTCTCTGCTCAAGGAATCCTACCGCTGACATTAGTGAAATTTAAATTGGGTACGTCCAAACTGCAAACTGCAAATCGGCTCTCAACATGTAACTGGGTAAGATTAAGAAGTACATTTTGTTAAATATTTGTGTGATTGGTGCCATCACTTTACTGCAGTAGACTCACCACTGAGTACTATAATAATACGAGTATATTAGCTTTGTGCCTTATTATATTGGTGCAACTGGCAAAAACTACTTTTGGATCCTGAGACAAAACCATTTGGGATACCTCCTGTGAGGAGTATGCACGTTCTACATGTATTCATGTGGCTTTTTCGATAGACTCCAGTTGTCTCTGACTGCCAAAAACATTTCTTTTACATTGACTACCAAATCTAAAGTAGTTTGATATGTGTGTATCCACTGAAGAACTGTCATCCCTCTCTGACTCTTACCTTGCGCCCTGTTCCTAGAATCTGATTCATCTCAAGACAGCTCTGGATTAAAAGAGCAGGCTCACAATTTGGACACATGATACTTATCTGCACTGCTTTGTGTTTAGCAGCCTGTGTGGTATTCCATGAAGAGCACTAAAAAAAAATGAATTGAACAGAATCATTTTGTTGAATTACATTTTATCTGGACATTGACCTTCAATACTTTAATTCCCACTTCACTTTGTGAACTACTTTACATAATTCTATAACTTGATGGACGCAGATCTTTTTCTCCACAGTTCCAAAATGGCCACCTTTTCATAGCGGCCTAAAGAAATATAACATGAATGCCTCACTGTTTCACTCAAGATGTGCAGGGTGGTCTTTCCTTCTGGTTACTTCACCTTCACCACTATTGTTAGAATGACTGTAACTCACTGGTAAATATCTCACTTAGCAGCATTATTTGTAATTACACAATATGCTTTGACTTACTTTAACTTGACTTTTTCTTGCTATTTTATTTAATAATAATTAATTACATTTATATGGTGCTTTCCTCACTACTCAAAGCGCTTAGTCTGGGCGTATACAATTGAACCTCTGCCGATTTGTAGCACCCACCTGGATTAGGCAATGGCAGCCATTATTGCGCCAGTATGCTCACCACACATTAGCTATTAGGTTTTGAAGTTGTGAGAGAGATAGCCAATTAGAGACAGTGGATGATTAGGGGGCCAGAATGATCTGACCACAGAACATCTGGATAAACCTTAATGTTTTCGAAAGATACCCAGGGATCTTTAATGACCACTGAGAGTCAAGACCTTGACTTTACATCTCATTTAAGGGGCTGTGCCATATTTACAGCACAGTGTCCCCGTCACTGCACTGGGGCATTGGGATCCACACACAGACCACAGGGTAAGCGCACCTTGCTGGCCTCACCAGCCCCTCTACCAGCAGCAACCCAAGCTTGTCCTACATCAGGGGTGCCCACACTTTTTCGGCTTGCAAGCTACTTTTAAAATGACCATGTTGAAATGATCTACCTACATTAAAAATTATATATATATATATATATATATACAGTATATATATGCTGAGTATACTTTATAAACTACATAAAATGTATGTTGTAGTACCTTGCATAACTGAAAAACCTTTATGGCACAATAACAATTCAATACATTTATGGTCACTGCAGTATTTGGATTTAATAATCGTCATGTGGGAAAAGGCTGACTCGCATAAATAAGTAGAGTGGAATAATGCAGTCAAGGAGCTTTTGAATTCAGCTGAGTGAAAAATGACGGCTGTCCGATTAACTGCGATTTTAGTTCCCTCTCCTTTCTCTTTCTCAGATCGGTTTTGGTAAGGATGTCAGTTATATAGTTTTTATGAACAGTTCGAAAGTGCCTTTCCACATTTTCCTTCTTTGGTATAGCAATGATAGATTGACAGATCAGACAAATGCACTTCGATTGTGACATTGTGAGAAAAAAATCCTCTTCCAATTTCACATCCAGCCCATACCCTCCCCAAACTATTTTTTTTTTTTTTGAAATCCCTTCTTTAGTCGATATAAATTGGAAGGCTAACTAGATCACAGCCAGAGTTTTGCAGTAGTTTGCGTGTTTGATCGTGCGGGCAGGATGACCAGTGTGTTAGAAGAGAAGAGATCTCAGACTGGCAACCCTGTATGTCAATAAAGTGGCAAATGCGATAGGGAGGATATATGATAGACTTTTTTGAATGCAATGCAATCTACCTGCACTACCTTTGCGATCAACCCGTCGATTGCGATCGATGCATTGGGCACCCCTACCCTAGATGGTCTCCCATCCAAGTACCAGCCAGGCCTGAACATGCTTAGCATCAGGTGGAATGGCTATTTTCATATTTATCTTTGTTTGTATCCTCTCTATTGCACAAGTATTTGGGCTACAGAAAGATTCTGTAGAAATGTGTCATACTTACTTGCCACAAGCACATCTGACATTTTTCACTCATGGACTCATGGAATTCCTGAAGCCACTTGTTTGATCTGAAGCCTGTCCCTAATTAGCCCACTGTGTCTTGCAGAATTGTTCAACCCTAAATAGCAAAGACGTTTTATAAAAGGACCATTTTTAATAAAGCTTGAATACTCAAAATGAATCATTTTATAGGGAGACAAAGGTTAGACATTGGAATAACAGAGGAAGAAAACTGTTAAAGTATTGACCTTCGAATGCCTGAATACCTTTGCTGGTCAACAGCGCTCATTAGGAGTGTTTCCAGATCAATCAAGCACAACAGAATGGTGCCATTTGCACTCACGTCCCTTGGGAAACTAACTTGGACTCTGGCCCAGGTGACAGTGGATCGCAGTCTTCCATTTTTTCTTGTCTTTTGTTTAAGGTTTCTTTTTTTTGTTTTTTTTGCTGATCTGTATATCACAAATTTGGAGCCCTCAGTTTGATTTAGGGGAGAACTCAAGAAAGGGTCTATCTACCAAATTACAGTTGTGCCATTGCCTGCGCATTTATGTCATTCGAGCACTGAGGACAGGACTCTGAATGAGGGGGAGACATGCACCATTATGGGAATGCTTTTCTTGTTTATGATGTGCACTGACGTTTCTGGAAACATGTTTAAAAACATTTTAGCAAAAAATGGATGTATGTAAGTGTTGAGCATACAACTTGATAACTGACATGTGGACTATGCAACATGAGAAATTTGTTGTCTTTTTTTTTCTTTTTTCCATGCACTTTTTCATATTGTTTGCCATCGTTCAGCATTGGTCACCAGTGGGGTCTATTATGTCATAAACATGTCTGCTTCCATTCTACATGAAAATGAGATATTCTGATTTTTTTTCGTCAGCACTACAAACTACATGGAGTAAGTCCATCCATCCATTATCCAACCCGCTATATCCTAACTACAGGGTCACGGGGGTCTGCTGGTGCCAATACCAGCCAAAACAGGGTGCAAGGCAGGAAAAAACCCCGGGTAGGGCGCCAGCCCACCGTAGCATGGAGTATGCAAGATATAAAATAAATAATTTGGGGTTGAGTATTCCTTTAATCCTTTCTGGCCTTGGAATAAGATCTCGGATTGGATGAGGGACATCTTTCTCACCAGTGACAGACACGGAGTGACCTTTAAGGAATCCAATCTGATTTGTGGATGTTCGCCCGCAACACAGAACATCGTAGACTGCCCAGGGACTGGCTGGGAGGCCTGCTGCCCCTCTATAGGTGACATTTCTTTAGCATTTTCTAAATTAATTTATTTACTTTGGAGATTTTAGAATACTGGTATGTTGTTTCCCTCCCTGTTATTGCCAACTGGCTTTACCTTCTTAAGCATACATTGCCATTTCCTAATGTTATTGTGTATAAAAGTCTTTCAAAAGGTATTCCTACATCTGGAGACATTATTTACGTGTACATACTGCATTTCTTTTTGTATATTATTGCATCATGTTCTGTGTTTTTTTTTTTACTGATTTCTATTTTGTGTTTAATTTTAAACATGCATAAAGTGTGCAATATAAAAAAAAAATTGATTTGAATTAGCTTGTAGTTGGTTGCTCTGTCAATGCTTTCCTTTATTCTGATCGACTTCCCAGTTGCTGTTGATCAGGAGTCACCACTGTAACTAAATCTTCAGCTTTTCGACAGGAAAGTTGCAATTTTATTTCATCTAACTAAAAAATCTCTTTCTGCAGATCTTAAACCTTTTTCATGGGGTTTTGTAGATGTGTGACTTTCATGTCTCTCACCACAAAAGGCTGCATTGTGGAGTTAGAGATGGACACTTGCGATCCATCGATTGGCGCACATCTTTCACTATTGCCATGGGCCTAACTACCAGTTTCCTCATTCTTATTTCACTGAGATGCCATGCTATAAAGTGTTCAGCTAGTCTTGATCAGCCAGGCTTTCAATTAAAGCCTTCTTAATAGAACTTAAATGCCAAAAAGTTTAGCTTCTTCACATTAATTTCGCATTGGAGTTGTTGTTTTGCTCTTCTCTATTTACTTCTACATTTGAGCATGTTAGCCATTTATTATATACTATACCAAGCCCTTTTCTAAGCCCACTTAATCCTGATCAGGGTTGTTGGGGGCTGGAGCTTATCCCAGCAAGCATAGGACACAAAGCAGGGGCAATCGCTGGACAGGGTGCCAGTCCAACACAGGTTGAACACACTCATACACAAAACAGGGACAATTTAGCAACACCAATCCAACTAACCTGCATGTCTTTGGACTGTGGGAGGAAACCCATGCAAATATGGGGAGAACATGCAAGCTGCACACAGGGAGGACCAGGGACACGAACACTGGCCTCCTTACTGTGAGGAAGCAGCACTACCATTTCACCATTGTGCCACCCCCATTTATTACACACTAGCTGTGTTAGCCTACCACCTACTCAAAGCTTCATGATGCTCCAACAATGATGGACGGATTAAAAGGCAGAATTCTACGTGACCATCTTCATCAAGCCCTTCCGTGAGAACCCTAAATCCAAAGAGGACTGTTTCATTTATGTTAGGTAGAATGCCCAGAGGGGACTGGGCGGTCTCGTGGCCTGGAACCCCTGCAGATTTTATTTTTTCTCCAGCCGTCTGGAGTTTTTTTGTTTTTTCTGTCCCCCTTGGCCATTGAACCTTACTCTTATTTGATGTTAATTAATGTTGATTTATTTGGTTTTATTATTGTGTCTTTTATTTTTCTATTCTTTAATATGTAAAGCACTTTGAGCTACTGTTTGTATGAAAATGTGCTATATAAATAAATGTTGTTGTTGTTGTTGTTGTTAGCCATCTAAGATGGGTTGAAATCAAAACAATCAATGTAGACCTCAGAGTTAACATTTGGAGTGCAACATTCAGTGCATGTGTCTCTATTATATGCCATTTAGTGTGGCATTTGTAAAAGCAGTGTTAATGTTTGTGATGCAACATCTACTGGAATGACAAATGCAAAGCATTTTGTTTCTAAAAATGTCTGTGATGTGCAACCTTTTGGAATGACAGTGACAGTGACTAGGTTCAAATCTCATCCCGGACTTGTCGCTGTAGAATTTTCTTGGTCTTCCAGCATCAGTGTTTGTTTTTCCTTTGGACACGCCATCTAAAAATATCCAGTTTATTATTAATTGACAACTGTAAATCTAATATATATAAATGATTTGGATAGGAATACAAGTAACAAGTTGGTTAAGTTTACAGATGATTCCAAACTGGGTGGATTGGCACATAATCTCAGATCCATTGAATCTTTACACTGGGACTTGAACAGCATAGAGGTTTAGGCAGATGTATGGCAGATCAAATTTATTGTAAGTAAAGTGTTACATGTTGGAAGTAAAAATGTTAGATTTGAATACACAATGGGAAGTCTGAAAATCGAAAGTACACCTTATGAGAGGGAAAGGAAAGTGGACTCTATGCTCTCAGCTGCCAGGCAGTGTTCAGAAGCCATTAAGAAGGCAAACAGAATGTCAGGTTATATAGCGCCCTGATGTGTGCAGTACAAGTCCAAGGAGGTTCTGGTCAAATTTCATAACACACTGGTGAGATCTCATCTGGAGTACTAGGTGCAATTCTGGTCCTCAGGTTAGAAAAAGGACATAACAGCACTAGAAAAAGTCCAGAGAAGAGCAACTAGGCTGATTCCAGGGTAGAGGATGAATTATGAGGAAGGATTAAATGAGCTGAGCCTTTACAGTTTAAACAAAAGGAAATTATGAGGAGACATAATTGAAGTGTTCAAATTATTAAAAGAATTAGTTCAGGGGATTGATGACACAGTTGGACATTTGTTAAGGGTAAATTTCACCCAAAGATTAGGAAGTTTTTTCTTTACACAGAGAACCACAGACACATGGAGTAAGTGACCAAGAAGTGTGGTACACGGTAGCACTTTAGGGACCTTTAAAACTCGGCTTGATGTTTTTTAGATGAATTACGTGGATAGGAACGATGTGCTGTTTTGGGCTGAAAGGCCTGTTCTCGTCGACATTGTTCTAAATTGACCTTGGATGTGTGCACTTGTCTGCTCAGTATTAGACCTGCATCGGCATGTAAAAGCCCTGTTGTAAGTTATGGTGTCCCTTTAGTGTTTCAGTCCTGTTGTGATGTGAAATTTTGCATACAAGTTGATAATTATTTTATATGTCTTTATTTGTAACTTAGACAAAGCAATGTAATATTAGTGTTACATTATAGATAATAGCAGCAATGGTTTAATGGTTTAAGAACACCTTCCCCCATTTAAGGAATGGGTCTCTTTGTAATTTTACAACAGGGTTTGGAAAAGTGCCTCAAACAAGTTTGACCAATATTTCTCTGTTAAAGGCTCTCAGTCAACCTCCACAGGAAAGCCAGGCTGCCTAACTGCCAAGCTTTACCATAACACATGGTTTGGAGGGCAGGAGTGAAGGTGTTCTATCCCCCATTGGTCTGAAGTATGGCTGTTTGGAACTGTCTTGTATCAGAAGCCTTTAAGTACCATGACATCCTATTGACTGTAGGAGTTGGACAGAAACCCTACACATTTGCTTGCTTTACCTCACTCACGCTCTCTCTCGTACCAAACTGATGAAAGACCATCTCACACACCATGAACTGAAAAGAACAACACAATGGAGAGCACAGCTGGGCAGCCATATTGAGACAGGCAATGCGGCCTGTTCTGAAGAAAGCTGACCACAAATGGTGCCTTAACTAGAGACATTTTAAGTAACTAACAAGTCAGTGTGCCTCCTGAAACTACACATCAACAATTATCAGGTTGTATGGTTGCCAATATTCAAATGTACTTTGCATATTGTTATTATTTATGAATATTATGAATAATACATTGTTTAAATTGTAACTTAACTCCTGCTTGTCTTTTACTACACCTAATTGCCTGAGGTTATACATGTAGAAGGGAAGGTGGGAAGAAGGTATATGGCATACCTTATAAACAGTGGTAAGTCTGTGAGATTTGAGGTATTCTGATAAAGGCTACATATTAATAATACAAAAGGGGAAAGTAGAGTAATATAATACTCGACCAAGACAAAACAAGTCCTAACTGAACACTAAATTCTTTCTCTGATACTGTAAAATATACAATAAATCCAATACATAGAATACTATCACTTTAGACATGCTTATATAAAACAGAAAAATCAAATTAAACAGATACACAATGTGCAAACAAAAGCTATGCCACCTTGTACTTCTGACCAGCATCTCCCAAAACATCCTTTACTTAGAGACAAAGGCACTTAGACACTACATGCGATATGCTAAAATGGCTGTTTCATCAAGGCAATTGCATGCCCTGAACCAATATGAGCGGCAACATCCTGCCACAGACTGGTGCTGCAACTCTAGGAGAAGAAAGCTGAGCAGGCCGGGCTGAGGGTGAAGCTAGCAGAAATAAAAGCAAAAACCCTAACATTCACCCTTGTGAGAATGTTTAGTTCAGTAGAATGTACCTGGAACTGAAACCGAAGGGCTGAGGCATTAATTAAATAACTAAATTAATTAAATAAAATGAGGATTGTTCATTGAACAGTAATAAACAGCAACTTCTAAGAGCCTAAATGAGACTGATTAAAACTCTTTCCATGTGTTATGGACCACAAGAAATTCCCAAAACAGCAGATGCAAGTTGTGAACGAGACACGGCTATCCTCACTGCACGGCTACCACGTGAACTCTGTCGTTATCTGGCTACCAGCATTGCCTGCACTTTGCTCTGTCTGTCATTACAATTCACAGCATCACCTCTAACCAAGGCAAACATTAAAGCTGCGTGGGGCTGCTATTTAAGTTACTCCTCTGAAAAAACTCCGCCTTTTTTCTCGAATCCTCTCAAGGCTTGTCAGTGGATGCGCCTCCTTCCATTTGGCCCCGCCCACCCGGCGATGCGTTCGCGGACAGTTCAGCCTGCGCAGAGCCACAAGTCCCAGTGATGAACACAAAGTGCTTTGTAACACCATAACATGTCGCTTTTTCTAAGTTTATTTTCAGAGATCAGTTCTGATTTTCAGGGGGTTTGATATAAATGGGTTACAATCTTGATGGATGGCTGGCTGGATGGATGGATCAATTATGTGTGCGTGCTTGAGTCTCTCTCTGTTTTTAATTAACAGTACTAACAATGAAGTCAAGAAAACTATACTGTACCAGTGAAACTGTTAGTAAAAGCTAATTAGACTTTAACATAAATCAAAAGCAAGACTTGACAAACCAACAATAACAAAACAACATATTAAATCAATCAGATATATTTTAAAGCCCTTTACAAATGTCGCGTTCAATGAAAAAAAAGTCACCGAGGATTATTCCATTCTGACCTCTAAAATAAGAAATTTCAAGATTCGTGAAGCACTAACACAAAAGGCACAGTTTTCCTTAGATTAATGTTTGCTGTTTAGAACAGTACCTGTATATACCTCAATCCACAGCAAACATTTAGGAAAGGTGCCATATAACACAACTCAAAATTCTACCTGGAATTACTCCAATGGATCTGCAATTTTACATTGTAGGTCCCTCTACGAATTTGGAATTCAAATTGACCTTCTTTTCCTGAAGGACCGCTTGTAAAAGACATCGGTATTTATGGGAGTCAGAAGTTCATAGCTGCGGTCAGAGGCCTTCTGGTCCTGCACACACGGGCAGAGGCCTACGGGACACTTAGGATAGAGGAGGCCATGATAGTGGAAAGGCGCTATAAAATGAATAAGATTGTATGCTTATCTATTTCGCGTTTTCCCTGGGCGCTGATCCGTTTTATGCATAAATATTCAGTCTAAAAGAAAAGAAATTAAGTCATGCAAATGTTTAAAGTACCGGTGGGGCTGAGCAAATTTAAAAGGTATATTACATAATCGGAATGTGTCAGGTTTTCTTGTTCATAACTGTACTTTATATCTCAAACGCAGACTATAAAAAGCAGCCATGACCACCAGATATCGGAGGGGATCCACGCATTTATTAGTAGGGCATGCGTTTCACTTTAACGTTCTCACTACAGTGTAAGCGTTTCAGGATGCGCAGAAGAATGAATGAACTCGTAATATAGAATCTAATAGATAGCATCTTTGTAAACACTTTGATTGAGTTAACTCATTTTTTCTAATAGAAAGCTTACATGTGTTTAAATAAGGAAAAAAGGTCACATTGGGACCGTACGGCAGAACATCATCGACTAAATATTGTAAGTAACCTTGACATTTTCAGTCGGATAGGCATCAAGAATGTGCGGCAAGTGCAATAAAACTTTCAGCCGATTTAAATTACTGAAATATTGGCTTTCTGTAAAGGTGCCAAAAGTTATATATGGTCAAAAAATAAAACTGAGTGGACCGATCATGTTTGGCTATCATCTGCTGAAACTCTATGCTGTTAATGAACTGACGCAAAGAGAAGAAGACATGCGCATACAGTGAACATGCGGAAAAAAAAAGAAAGAAAATGAAATAAAGGAAAGTTAAGATATGCACAATCAACAGAGAAAAAAGACCCCTTCGCATGAAAAAGTAACAAAAGCAGCGGATCTGTGGCTGATCAAGACTTTATAGAAAACGACACACATCTGCAAACCGTCCTCCATACCGCAACTTAGTAAATATTGAGCAAGAAAACAGAAACAGCCGAAGCGAATGATGTGATGACAAGTCATTCAGTTCATTCATTTTCCATTTCCGATTATCTAATTCTGTGTCGCCGGGGCAGCAAATGAAAAATATAATTCGAAGATAGACAAAGGCAACTGATTTGAAACGGCGTGTCACAAAAGACATCATTTTACCAAGCTTTAATACCGCGTGTCAAAAGAAATCCGTGTTTTTTTAGTTGTGTCTCCTAAGCCGATACTTTCGTTATTTTAGAAATACAAAATAGCTAATTTCTAGGGACAGAAAATTACTTTTTTGTCCGAAACCGGGAAGTCAATCAAAAGTTCTAAAATGTCTAAATATTGTAAGCATCGTGTGTGCTTTATGACGGCGACTGCGAGGAAATTCGGAGAAATCGCTCGAAATGAAAGCCAAACTTATTTGCCGGCCAGTTTAGAATGACCGACTCAGATACACACGCACATTTATTTTTTATTCACTTAATTTGCACTATATATTTGCAAAATAGGCAAAGTGCCTAACAGGTAAATTAAAAGGTATTATAAATAGAAGTGATATTTCGCCGTGTCAACACCTAACGGGAGCAGCCGAAAGAAGAAGAAGAAGTAGATAAATAGAAGTGATCCTGCTGTAATTGACAGTGCAGAAAAAAAAACCCAAAATGATACACAAAATTCATTGCCAAAAAATTAATTAACGCCGAACTGCTGGCACACCTCTGTTTTTGTAAACAATGATAGACAAAGAGAATAAATGATCTGCCATTTACGTTTATTTTTTGAACTGATATATGATGTGTAACATTAGCAGCTAATATTTAAAAACAGATATTTGAATGTTTTCTTTTTTATATGTAATCAAATTATTTTGAAAACCGTATTTAAGTAGTTTTCTTCAATTGACTGTTTTCACTATTAATCAAATTGATACAAATTTTTGCATTAAATCTGAAAATCTAGAATATTCACCACCTTTATTACTGGACTTCCAATGAAAGTCTTCAGAATACTTTCCAATCACAAAATCTATGTTTGTACAGTTGGGCTATAGAGAGTATTCCTGTTCACACTTACGACACGCCGTTTTCATGCCCACACTCTGTATGCCCACGCGTGGACTCGTGAGGTGCGAACTCCTCGACTGCGAGGTCGGCTCTCCTTCTTAGTGACCTGACTACACGTACAGTTATGTATAAACATACTCTAGTTAGAGCAAATTAAAAATAATGGAGTGGATAATCTTTTATGCATTTCATGCTCTAACAGACCTTACATTCTTAAAATTAGAGCTGCCCTTTTCCAGAGGTGAACCAGTGCTGGTTCCCAAACGACCCCATGAAAGTTCCACAGACAACGCCCGCTGATTTAGATCCGTAACGTGTGAATAGATGATGACAGATTGGTGAAATACCAGTGGGTTTCTGCTTTTAAATGGGCTTGTCCGGGGTTTCGCGATCCGTCAGTATGCTGCCAGTTGCCTTTCTTGTTTGTCCGTACATATATTACAAACCTTTTTTAAAGTATAAAAATAACCCTTCCCAGAATAAAGTGTTTGTTTGTCAAGCAATGTCAGCCCATAAAGTGCCGTTTAGGAACCAATATTTTTAAGAGTGATGCATGCGCACATATGTGTATGAAGTACATGCACTCACATACATGGCTAGATGCAGATTTAAATGGTATATTCTATAAAAACATGTACATTCTGTCACAAATGTATGAATGCACATTCACACACTTTTAAATGTGCATGTGTGTTCTGCGCGTGTAGGCCCACCCTTTTATGCATACAGCACTATTTTTCAGAACATATACTATATTAAGTTATTTATATTGTTTAACTCCCTTAAATCGTATCCCTATCACTTTAAAATGACATTGCAGGTATTACAAATTCAATATGTTTTATTACAATTCCTACTTAACATATATGAAGTTGTCTACATGATTAAAACATTTAAATACTATGTTTATGTAAGTAGTGTATTAACTTAGCTTAATTACAAGTATTTGCAAAACAACTTGCACTCTTAAAAGTAAAGCTTCGTTAATGGCGCTTTACTGAGCGGCGCCATTTCTCATTGAACCCTTGCTTCACAAAGAAACATTTCATTCTGGGAAATTCCGTTGCATGTGAATTTGGGTTTTTAGGCTTCGAAAAGGTTCTTAATACAACAGACAACTTGAAAGTACAGTAAGTGACTTCTTCGCAGGATACTAAGAAATTAAGAAAACCTGAACTGGGCCCATTTTATTGAATGCAGGAGGAGTCCTTTTATAATTGGGAACCCCATGGCATTTCACAAATCTGTTATCATCTATCTATGATTATGTTTAAAGCCTGTTACAGGTCTAAATGAATGAATGTTCTTTCTGGAACCTTCATGTGGTTGGGTTGTTTGGGAACCAAAAATGGTTTCCATCCAACCTCTTTATTGCCACCTTTATTTTTAAGAGTGTGGATGGCTGACAGGATCGCACCGACACCTTGTATAACAAATGAAACTGCGTCAGTATTAACCATGTGGCAACGGGTCTGTTCATTCATTTTGAAGATCTGAGTGTGCTGGTACAAAGAACAAAATGAACCGACCCAATGGGGTGCCAGTCTAATGCAGGGCACTCTCGCACACACATGTCCACAGTTAGTCTGAACTGCATCCTTTGGGAAGTATCGGGGAAAGCTGTTAGCAAGAAATATCTGTGTAGACACGGAGAGACGATGCCAATTGTGGAGAGGTTGTAACCTGAGTGTGATTTAAATCCAAGCTCCCTAACCTCTTGCTAAAAGAATTTTATAAACAGATCAGCAGATGTTTGCTGATGTTAAATTATAATTTTAGCTTGGAGATTTAGCAGAGCCCCAGACCATTTTCAGGGTGGGATCAAAAAACAAAATGGAAGGCTGTCAGACAGATCTAACTAAAAAAAATAAATAAATACGTTTTTTTGTCCTATCCTCTTACTTCAGCTTTGCAATCTCCCTTATGTTTTTATGTGATAATGCTGTTGTGGTTCTTGTCATTTATTTCAGGAGTGTCTCTGCATGGCAGTTCATTTCTATATTAATCTGCTCCTCAGTCAAATGTCTACCCTGACCAACCAACAGAATGGTCTTTGCGCTCCTTTTTAATGAGCTCAAATGAGTTCACTTCCTTCTACTTTTTCCCTACTGCTACCCCTCATAGACAAGACCCTCATCCTGTCCCTCTGCAGGCCTATAGCACATTCAGTAGACTTCTTCTGCCAGGCAGGCCCAGCTGGCAGGTCAACAGCCCCTAAAACGCAGTCTGGGGGTCTCCTGCTGAACATTCACTGGTGTAACATTAGCAGTCCTGGATGGATCATTCAGTTCAGGTTGTTCAGCATAACAAACACAAGCTACTGCATGACACTGTTGTGTATTTCGTTTGTTATAACTTCTAACCTTTAAATTTTCATTTTTTTGTTTTGAAAGGTGAAGAATCCATTTTTCATATTTATTTAGAGACCTGCAGCATTTTTAGGGAGATAAAAATTATTTTTCCACTGTTTCTAAGTTTGTTCCATCATTGGAAGTTGCCCTTTTGGGCATTTCCGTTGTTATGATGCAGGTCAGGTTGCTAGGGGCGTGGCTTTAGGTATCACAACCTCAGCATCCATCGATTGCAAGAAAGGTCAGTTCTGACGGCCATTTTCTATCTAAGTTTGAGGGTTAAACCTCTAAAAGACTTTCTCGGAATTTTTTATTTATACCTGTTTTTCGACATTTTCAACATTGACTTTGATTCCCATGTTTTCTTTTGGTTTTGATATTTTGAATGGCTTGATTTACTGGATTCTCTCCTAGCATGTCTAGTTTTGCAATCATATCTTCAAAATTCTATCTCCAGTCATTTGAGATCATACAGCGAGCATGGTTCCATTTTTGTTTTTTGAAAATGTAGTTGCTTAAAAGACATACAGTGTGAATAGTTATTTGCTTTACTCACTTTCTGTGGACCAAAAGCAGTTTACGAACACTTCAAGGTTACATCCACACTACTGCATGGTCATTTAAAAATGGTAGTTTTAAATTAAAATGATTTCTGTCCACACTAGCATTTTCAAAATTGTTACAAAAATATTTCCACCAACACTAATGGCCACACATATGCAGTGCCAGTGCTAGGTTAGTTAATGCCCTAGATCAAGCTTTTTAGTGCATGTGCCAACGGACTGCTCGGTAGCTAAACCATGCGGCTCAGTCATCCAACCCCCATGATCTGCATCCTATGCCAATGCCTAATTCGCCTTAATGGTGGCACTGGCCATATGATGTAGATGTTCACCAGAACTGGGCATGCAGCAGAATCATCCTTGAAGGGACGGTAACAGCGCTAGCCACAGGATTTATCGCACAACTGTAGCAACCAGTAAATTTACTGTATTTGCTTTTAAAGCATATATGCAGCATTACACTCAAACTGTACATGATACAATTTAGATGCATTCACACACTTAAAAATAAATGGGCTAGTGTGGTTCTTCTGACTGGCACCATGGGGGAACCATACTTGGTTCCCAAAACACCCATCCATGAAGATTCCAGACATTTATTTATTTAGATCCATAAATACAGCCATGAATAAATGGTGACAGATTTGTGAAATACCAAATGGTTTGTTATTTTAAAGGGACTCTTGCTACATAAAATACTGCACACTAAGTCCATGTGGTTTTTTTATTCTGTTATAGGCTCCTGCTAGGTATCCTATACCAAATATTAAAGATCTCAGTTTTTCTACATATTAGGAAGTTTTACAAACTTCTTCATTGTCAAGCAATAGTTCAAAGAGGAACCACATAACACAGTAAAGAACCATAAAGCACCATTAAAGAACCAGGATTTTTAAGAGTGCAAGTAATCAACTCAACCATATATCATGGAAAGCAAATCCTCTATGTCTGCTAGATTGTTTTCTTCTGTGATGGGTGACCAATCAAAGAAATGTGACGTTTTAAGGAGAAGGATCCAATCAGGGAAGAGTAATAAGCAATACAATCAGGGTGCAAACTGAGTCTTTGATTTTTCAAAATTCTCCATTGTGACCATTGCATCACCAAGGCAGCATTTTCAAAAGGACTTTGGAGAACATTTTCAAAAGTCTCCGTTTTCCAGGGTTAAAACACAGCGGCAGTGTGGATTAAAGGCAAAAACTGAGCCTAATGTTAGTTTTTCAAACAGTAGTGTGGACATATGGCGTACTTTTTTTATCCTAAAGAAGACGTGCCTGCAAGTTGGTAATAGACCCGTTGCTGTACATCAGCTTAATATCCATGAAAAATTATTATCAAGACAGAAGTGTATATATATTTGAAAAATAGCAAAAGAACATAATAAAAATTAACCCGTTCTATTATATTAAAACTCATAATTGACCCTTTCAGGGTGCTTGTGTCTCAGTCGGAGGCTCTACTGTTCCCCGTTATTTTACGGGGTGGTTTTAGGGCTTATTTCAGATGTTGAACAGCTGGATTGTTTCTACCCACTTTAATGGGATCTTTTCTTTTTAGTCCATGTTAGCCTGTGTTGCCTCTTATGAACTCCTCATTTTTAGCTTAAACGTTTTTTTTTTTTCCTAAAGGCGGTGTAGGTGGGTAACTCATTATCCCCCCACCCGCAGACCAGAGGGCATCTTCGCTTCCCTCGTCTCCACATCGGGCCTGGGCTCGTCCGGTAACTGATCAGGCCCGCTCCGGTGCTGGTGTAAAACCAGGAATAGCCGCAGGGGGCGTGTAATCGTTGGATGTTAATCCCACCGCCAAATGATCTGCTTTGTGTTGACAGCCTCACAAAATTGTAATGGCTTTCTAAGGACCTGTTTCATCTGCTGCGAGCGACGAGTGAAACTGCTGTCTGGAGGTGTTTCGGAAATCTCTTTCACGGGCAAGATTCCTCGTCGACACCAATTAAACAGATTATGTCTCCAAATGAAAAGAAAGCAATAGCCTTGCGTGTAGGTTAATGCAGTGATTACTGTCGACAAGGTCACTGGACCCCCTGAAAACGAAGCGCGACCCTACGCGAAATTAACTTCGCTGCTCAAACACCAATTAGAATAATATTTCTTTGTTACCATTCTTGTTCTCCATGAAGACGGATCTTTGTGAGTATTCCAAACTCAGAAAAAAAAACAAGGACTGTTCTTTTATTTCGTTTCTACAATCTTTACCAAGTGCACGAGAGATATATTTACAGTTATTTTAACGAAAGCGAATTCTGCAGTGAAACGTGATTTAAAATCTCGTTACATTCTATGTAAATTAAACCAATATCATTAACCTCAGAAAATGAGCTGTTTTGCAAAATGGTGACATTTAAGGCGGTGTGAAATTGCTGCGTTTGGGTTATACTGCACTTTTCAAATATTCAGATGATTACCTTTAAACTGATCATGTGCCCGTTATAACTTAATTTGCTACATACTGCTTTTAAAATTAAATTTATGATTAGGGAATTCCGAAACATATACTGTACATGAACCTTTTAGATCTTCTTTGTTGACTCTGCTCGTGCCATTTCGCACAGACTAATCACAACTAGAGGTAACTCGGCATATTCCAAGATGCATCGCGGTCTTGTGATGCCTGACGAACCGTTAGCCTCTATCGATTGGTTACTTCATATGTGGCTTCTCTTAAAGTCAGTGGTGGTTAAGGCTTTAGACTTCAGACCCTGAGGTTGCGGGATCAAATCCCGCCACTGACTTTGTGTGATCTTGAGCCAGTCACTTCACCTGCCTGTGCTCCAATTGAAAGAACAAAACGCCTTGGATAAAACCTTCCGCCAAATTATAAGTGGTAGTAATTAATCGGACTGGGTATGAGAGTGAACATCCCTTGCGATGAGCTTGTTACCCCGTCCGAGTGCGCGGGATGTGCGATGTGCCCTGTTAGATGCCCTGTTACACCAGTCCCTTAAACAGGGCAGGCAAATGGACGAATGGACAGACTGAATTTATCCAACAAGAAATGTTTAACGTTTTCATTTAAATGCAGCACGCAACCGTA
Source organism: Polypterus senegalus (assembly GCF_016835505.1). NCBI lineage: Eukaryota > Metazoa > Chordata > Cladistia > Polypteriformes > Polypteridae > Polypterus > Polypterus senegalus. The sequence goes on along the minus strand of NC_053171.1, from coordinate 31,173,735 downwards.
TTTTACATGTCATCCTCCTGCCGTGAATACTTTTCTAACGTGCCTTACAAGAATAGAGCAGGTTTCTTCAATGTGTGTATAATGTGTGGATTTGCAGGTTAAAGGACACGACCTGAAATCAGTAGTGACATTTAACTGACAGCCATCTCTTAACTTTATGGGTGTTGATTAAAATGATTCCTTCAGCTTCATTAGCCCTTCCTCTTTATATAACCTTTAGTATTGCACTGATAAACTGTGTAAATCATGCCAGTATATTTCATGTTTAGTTTCAAAAGTGTTTGAGAATCCAATCAAAAGTAAGAAAAGATCTATTCGATTAGGAAAACAATCCATCGTACGACCCCGTCACTCCCAAAGGCGAGTCACCAGTTACTTTAACATGTAAAAAAAAATAAAAATAAAGAGTACCCACGGGAACATCTGGAGAAGAGTAAAATCTAGTTTGACAGAAAAAAAAACAAACAGTCAGGGTTTGATCCTGTATATGTTCTCGACAGGTAAAGAAAAATCACAAAATTATCTTACCTTACATATTGAGTATTCTGTCATGTTCCTTCAAATATGGCCCACTTTTTCTCCTTTTCACATCTGCCAATAAATAAATAAATAAATAAAAGAAAGAAAGAAAGAAAGAAAGAAAGAAATGGCGCGGCACGGTGTCACAGGCGTGGTGTTGCTGCCTCAAGGGGAACAGTGTCCACGTCCGGGGTCGTCCCTGCGCAGAACTCACATGTTCTTCCTGTGTTTGCGTGGATGTCCTCAAACAGTCAAAAGACTAAATGCACTAAATTGAGCTGTAGTGTGTGCGCGGGTGTGTGTGTGTGTGAGAGAGAGTTCACCCTGCGGTGGGCGGCTCCACGTCCTGGGATTAGATAGATAGATAGATAGATAGATAGATAGATAGATAGATAGATAGATAGATAGATAGATAGATAGATAGATAGATAGATAGATAGATAGATATGAAAGGCACTATATAATAGATAGATAGATAGATAGATAGATAGATAGATAGATAGATAGATAGATAGATAGATAGATAGATATACTCATATTGGCACCAAATCCTAAGGATCCCGTTGAAATTAATCGCACTGTAAACTGTAATATAAAATTGGCTTCCATCCCTGCGCAACTTATTTTAATCGATGATTTTAAATCAGCACAGTATCAGTGTGGAGCTGCACTCTTAAAACACTGCATTCTAAAATGGAAACTTTACTGAGTTGTGTGGTTTCTTATGGCTCCATTGCTTGACAAAGAACTATTTCATTCTGGGAAATGTTCTTTGCACATTAAATTGATTCTTCTGGCTGAATGCCTATGGACACAGCAAATCAAGAAAACATGAACTTGTGTTATTATATACATCCTCCTTTAAAAATCAGGATCCCATTTTTATTTCTATATTCACATATTCATTGATATTTAAGGAACCTTGTTACTGATCAAAATAAATAAAGGTTCTTTCTGGGACCTTAATGTGGATGGTTATTTTGGGAATCAGAAATGGTTCCCCTGTGGCACCACTTTACGAAGAACCATTAGGCACCTTTATTTCTTCTGAGAGCGTGATGCAGTGATTAGTGTTGCTGCCTAGCAAATCTAGTGATTTGGATTCTATTCCGACCAGTCACCTAATGCCAAATCCATGAATGTGTCTTCCAGGTACAACGATTTCATCCTATACAGTTCACGAGCATTAACTGATGACTCCAAATGACCATATGATGAATTGCGTATGCTTGTGTGCTTATCGAAATGGACGAGTGTTACGCCCAGGGCTTGTTCCTATACCTGAAAGTGACAGCTGATCTCGGACACAATGGAATGGAAATGGCAGATTCAGAAATCAAGTATATAACCTGTGATGGATGGGCTTTAGTTCCCATGACCCTAAAAGTAATTAAGTGGTTTAGTACCGTTAATGAATACTGCGCCTGCGCAGTGTGACAGTTACTTTTATGTTTGGGTAGCTGGTTATGCCAATATCTCAGAAAACGGAAAGAAGTCGTTGAATTTAACTGACTAAATTGAAAGCTATATATAGCTTTGCAAAAAATGAATAAGCATTGTAACAGATGGACGACGCGACGTGGTCACGTTGACCTCAACGATTCTACCTGCTAAGTAGCGCATCTGACACTTAAATGCCCTTTCCGTAGCACTGATATCATTGGAATTTCAAAAACACTTTAGACACTTCTTTTGCTTGTCCGTGTTAGGGAAGGCAGGTCTTTGACGTTATGAGCAGGTAAACACCGTCCAGTCCACCTGCATGGTGAACACGTCTAATCGGCCGCCTCTCCCCATCCCAGTATTTAAGACACGATCACATGACTGTCCATCCACGTGTATGGTCACGCGCGGGTGCATTCAGTGATCAAATGCGCGCAAACATTAAAGATCAAAGCACTCTGAGGGTATGTCACCTGTTAACATCTCAGGTCAAAGGACAAAATACGCTTTCGTGCAGTTTAGACAAATCCTTTCAGAGCTCACGCGCAAAATATATCATCTGCGATAAAAGGTATTTATAATAATGGTTAATCAAAACTATGTAAAAAAAAAAACTCCGAAACGAATCGCTGAACATTTATTTTTCAGCAGACTTTATAGTGGGGACCAAAAAGATGATCGTCTTGGCTCAACTTACACGTATTTCTTCATCTACTGTCCCATACGAGCTGATTTGTTTTTAATAACCAAAAAGCCAAAAAGAATCGTAGAAATCAAAGCGTGTAACGCACCGCTATACATGATTATACACATTTACACACTGAACATACAAGTGTGGTCTAATAACTGCACAGAAAGACACAACAGCTCGTTTAATTAAATTGCCCTTCTTTGCATAAACATCACTAATGAATCATGAACAACGTAAGCCATTTTAGTGATGATGGACACGTACTTGAGTCGAGACAAATCGTAGTATTTAAGACTGCGGCTGAAATGGTGTTGACTTCATTGTTTAAATTCTGTCTTCGTTCGCAAAGATAAAGTTAAATAATATTTTCTGTATGTCCTGTTCTGTAACCTACATCTAAATTTCAATGCACAATTATTTACTTTAAAGTTATATAATAATATGTATGCTGGAATGCTAGTATTTGAACTAAAAGTAAATGAAATATTCACTAATACTTTTTTATGACCTGTAATAACTTTAAAAACCTTACAATAGTATGGGAAAAACGTGAGAGGCTAAATTAATGACCATAAGTCACAAGTATTAACATCATCTCCCCCGAACATTTTTGTGCGTTTGGTGTATTTGTAATTAGTAAGCAAAGAGTCTTTAAGCACATTATACACTGTTCAATCAAACTTCTAAAGAAATATAAGTTTAACGTGTGTATGTTACAGTAATTAACAATTATAATCAAAAATTGCTTAGTAATTTACAGAATGGGTTGACGTCACTTCGATGAGCTGCAGGTGGGATTTGGTGGGTTTATTGGTAGCCAAAATGTCAAGTCAAGTTTAACACCCTGAGGAAGATTTAAGCATATCATATATGAAATTATGATTTGCTAATTTTACCTCATGATAGGATGCTTTTCATAAAGCTATATAATTTTCTCATTCATAACCCCTTAATCCAGGTCAGAGCCGCGTTGGGCCGGAGCCTACCGCGACAGTAAGGGGGGAAAGGCAGGAAACGGCACTCTTTAGTGGGGCCCTTGGTGCGCGTTTTCATGGAGACAGATCTAACTGGGAGTTTTAATGTGGACAATCAGAGTCGTAGAGAACACCCGTAAGCTAACTGGTAAAATATTTTAATATAAAGTGACATCGTCTAACCAGCACCTACTGCATACTGCATTACACCATTCATTCATTTAGCATATAAGGTCTCCGTTAGTTACTGAGTCGTACTCGAGTCCATAGGAATTGTCCCATCAGCAGTATCCCTCCAAGTCAAGGGCTGTTTTGAACTCAACGCAAGCAGGAAAACCGACGCCAGTCCATCACTGGGCACACCCACACCTGGCCGATTTAGTGCCACCCCATCCAATGAGGAGAACTGAATTAACGTGGAGACACCGCAGCGCTCTGAGCCAGCAGCTCTTAAACCGTTGAGCCACCTCGCCGCTCACTAACCACGTAACTGCTCGGGTAACGGCGAATAACGCATGTATTTTCGTTTAAAAAGCCGCTTCAGCTCTTTAGTACCAGCACTAGTAGTATTTTGCCGTTTACATTTTTCTAAATGCTCAATTCCGATGATAGCCAATTCAGCGCCGTCCCCTTAACAGTGCAGCACGTAAGGTTCACGCTGCTCTTTCCCCGGCCACGGCCCCGCGCAAGCGACCCACCGACAAGTGAGCTTCAGTTCGTTGCCCATGCAGTGCCGCTCGAGGGTCTTTTCAACAGCGCAGTTATTTATTCACTCACCTTTATTCTCAACTCCTCTGTGAACTTTAAAACAACACTTTTCTCCCCAGCGAAAGTCTGCTTTCTCCGATTTAACATTAATTGCTAAATTAATTGCCGCGAATCAAGGACCATTGATTAGAGAGAAATGTGTGGGCCTCCACTTTTGTGGACTAAGTTGTACCTGTCAGGGGGTGAAGGGGGCAGGCTAGAGGACCACCCAGGGGCCACTTCAACAAAGAAAAAGCCCCTCCAGCTCCACAAGTTTGTCCCTTACTGGAACAGCAACTTTCGTCTCCGGAATTATTTTAAATTAACAAAGGAAAAACACAAACAGAACCCGACCCCCTCCTGCTCAGTTTGAGAAGGGGGTGTGTGTTTTGAATTTGGTTACCTAAAAAGTCCCCCCCACCTAGTCCTAAACTATCAGTACGGCTTCCAATCGCGGCTCACAGGCGCTCCGGGGAAAAGGGTTCTGAGTAAGTCACTTGCGATTTGTGTATTTAACTGGAGTAATGTGACCATGTAAAAATGTATTTTATATAGCGCCCAGAACTGCCTTTTAGGTGTCTTGATAACGTGATTGTGTAGGGCGCCATGAAGAGCAATGCGCTCTAGACAGCGACATGCAAAGAAAAAAAAAGTGGTCTGCAATTTATGATCTTCAGGAAGTGAACAGCTTGTATTAAGTAAATATTAAATTATGTTAATGCTACATATCTGTTTGCAAAATAAACATAATTAAGCATTATAACGGGTACATAGCTACGTGTACTAAAACGGAGGACATCCTTATAAACGTGAAACAACTAATTATGTTCCCTTAAAATACAATTAAAAAGAATAACCGATGCACTTTACGCTTTGTTTAATAGGAGATTTGTAAGAGAGCGTGTTGGATAATGGATGGATGGATGGTTCGGTTACAGAATTTTAAAAGCAACGCGCGCAATACGTTTTCATTCGTCTTTTTCTTTTTTTCTGACTGAAGCGTCGAATACGTTTGAAATCCCCTGAAGTAGATGTGACCGACTAGAGCAACTTCTAAAAATGTGCATTACAAGCCTGTTCGACGTAAATTAGTGTTGGCATTATTCGGCATGTTAGGTGTCATTTTAAAAAACCGCATATCAAACTTTTGCTCCTTTCGAAGTTCCTCGCAAAGATCTACCCTGTCAAAAACACACACACACACATACACACACACACACACGAAGTGTGATATTTTCATTAAAAAAATCTCCTTTGCTTTTTCTTAGTTTAAATTCAGTTTATACGGATGTACTCCATTTTTGTTTTTTTCCCTAATCAGTTATATTGTACTAAAACGCTGCAGACAAATCAGACGCGGGCGCTTCTTGACTGCTGCTCCGTTAAGTTATCTACTCGGTTTATGGTTCGCCTCACGTGACCGTCATATTTCGCTTTTTTCTACAAATGGGTGTTCATTTTAACGTATCATCATGAGTGTTGATATTTGTAGCAGGGCCACATCTTCTCTCAAACTCCCTGCGGTGCCAATAACCGCAAAGTTATCTCTTCGCACGAGGTGTCTACGCAGTGCATTGGAGGCTCCGTGCATTTCCTTAAGTGCAATTATTGCGGAGTTCGTCACCCTAATTAGTCGGTGTGTAATTTCTTATTTTTAGAGGTGAGTTTTCAGAACTTTTTCATGTTGATTGATAGTTTAGAAAGTGGCTGGACAGTATAAGGATATTAAATCAGTTGTTAACGTGGCGCGAGAATATTGTCTTTTTATATCAGTGTTTATCAGTGTTACTATTATTCGTGTATTTTACGTGTAATATGTGTGCCGTCATGTATTAGCATTCAGTTTCAGTATCCGATGAACGCTGAACGATTAAAACGTGGCTTAAAACATTAAGATAACGAGGAAAATTGGAATCTGACGCGTGTTAACTTTTAAACGTTCGCTTGTCGATCGCTGCAATGCACATCCATTGCCTTGAACAACTAAGGGCAAGCTCCGTAAAACCCCTCCAAAAAACTGCTTTAACTTTTAGCCATTCGGAAAGTAAAAGCGCTGTACAAAAATAAAGGTGCCAAAGCGGGTTCGCAAAAGAACCATCCACAAGAAGATTGCATAAAGAATTTTAGATTTACTCCGGTCTGTAACAGACTGCATAAATAAATACTGTAGGTAATAATAGATTTGTGAAATAAGGAGAGTTGATGATTTTAAAAGGACTCTTACTGCATACAGTAAGGTCAGATCTTCTTGACCTGTCAGTATAGCCTCCTTTACATTCAATATTTCTGGTTTATCCACATATTAAGAACCTTTTCAATGCTCGAAGAACTAATTCCACAAGCAGGGAATCCTTCCCAGAATGAAAAGGTTCTTTGTCAAGCATTGGCTCTATGAGGAACCACACAACCCAGTAAAGTGCCATTACAGGACTCATATTTTGAATTGTGCAAGTCAAGTGTGTGTGCCATGCTAAGCCATTTTGGATTTCTATTTCAAAGGCACATTTCTTTAGTGTCTAATAAACTTGACAGGGTTGTGACATCACGTATGCAGTTTGTTTTATTCTTAAAGTGCCTTTCACATTGGATGGGTCCGGAGCGCTACATGATTCTTCATTCCGACTTTAGGAGCTCCCACTTAGGATCTCCTGAAAGGGGCAAAAAAGAAAAGATTAAACGAGATCTTTAAGAAACTAAGCACATAAAAGCCATTTTTCACTTGTTTTGTTTCATTAAGCATATTTGGCAATTTAAAGTTTTAGCTTGTTGAAATAATGTGCAGGGAAATGTGTATGTTTCAATTTATAGCAGTGACGCATTTCAATAAGAGTGCCATAATGCCTGTAATTTTGTGAATGGCTGACTGTGAGGTTTTTGTCATTCATGTCGTCTGCCTAAAGCTTAACTGTGTAAGACTTCAGGAGATTTCTGCTTGTCAAACTAATTGTTCATTCTTTCCATTTTGCTATGTTTCTAGCCATTTGCTCAGAATCTTCAAATGGCTCAGAAGCAAGACAACATCGGCTTTGAAACATCAGCAACACAAAGGATATGTTAAACCCCAAATGTTTTTTTTTTTGATGTAGACTAATTATTTTTTGTCAGCATTGCCTGTACTGAAGACACATGGACAAGTTTTTTTATTTAATATGTGAAAATTTCATATTTCTTTTTATTTATTATTATTTTTTAACAAACATTTAAGATCTGGTAATATGATACTAAATAAAAACAGGTCATTTCAAATCACCTGATCCCTCTGAGTTTTTGAGTCATATCTGAAACTAAATTTACAGACAGATAGAAGCAAATGACCAGAGGTAAGTGGAGTGGAGTGATCATCGTGTGTCAGAGGAACATAAGAAATGAAAGCAGGAGAATGCCACAGCACTCTTGGTAACTCAGTAAAGGGGAAAAATTGAAAAGCATCCCATATGAACAGCCATGTCATGTCATTTTTTAACATGCTCCAGACAGGGCTTCATGTATAAACGGTGCGTACACACAAAAATGTTGCGTAAGAATGTTTCCACGCTCAAATCACGATTTATAAAACCTAAACTTGGCATAAAGCCACGCACATTTCCACAGTAGCTCAAACATTGTCGTACACAAGTTCTCCGCTCAGTTTTGCAGAAAGACGGCACCCAGCGTCAAAGCAGTGCTACAGTTCCTGTGTGGTTTTCTTTTCTTTTTTAGATTCACATCCCTGATGCGGCTTTATAAATACGCTGAAATTAACCGCATATTGTTTATTAGTTTAATGCATCTGATTGTAATTAACCTGTAACAATATAATGGTCCACAGAATGGTCAAACTATTCCAAATACCATAGCTGCTTTAGCGTTGTTACTCTCCCTGCACCTTCTTCTTCTTCTTTCAGCTGCTCCGGTTAGGGATTGCCACAGTGGATCATCTTTTTCCATATTACTCTCACTGCATCACTGAGAGTATTTATATCACTGTATTTGAGTGTGAATCACAGCTCTACAGCAGCTGACTGGAAAGATAATTATCTGTATACAACATCAAGCACACGCTGCCTCAGCCATGCTGCTTATTTGAACTTCTCCCATACGGCAAAGGCTTCAGAGCCTTTCCTGTACGGACCTCGCGGTTCAGAAACAGTTTCATCCCAAGAACTAAAAACGCACTCAATCAGTCCATCAAGTGCTCCTTGTAGACCTGTTTGTACTTAAAAGTACAATTACCTCACTGTAAACTTGCAAAACAGTTATAATATTGCACAACCGGAGCCATGTTATAAAGCGCATATTTACATATGATGACGATATCATTTAAGATGAAATGCGGCAAAATACGTTTATTACATTATACAGAATAAATGTTAACATCATTTAAATAATCTGTATTGTTGATAATTAAACATGTGAGGACACGGTGCTAGCTAGCGAGGAGCTGGTGCTCCGTTCATGGATTGTTCCTGCCTCATGCTGTATTCTTGCTGGGACTGGCGCAACACTGGATGGATAGAATAATTTAACACCTGCTATGAAGATATTTCAATGTTCCTTAAAAGTTTTGAAGAATCGTTGTTCTAAGCTTACAGATGGCTTAACGTCTATTACAGAGCTGATTGTGTGGCAATTGGGTATTTGGAGAAAGAAAAGTAAGGACAGGAATTGGAGGTTAGTACATTTGAAAGAGACAGTACTGCTACAATAAATTATTTCATCGATGGTCACGCTTGGCGCAGCAAGCATGTGAGACATGAACAATCACTGCGCCACCGTGTTCCCATGTTTAATAACATGCTTTAACTCCTATCGTCATGAAAATGATATCAAGTATACATTTCAGTATTTAAATTATTCAGAGAGCTGTAATATTACAAATTTAATGGATTCTGTGTCCAGTTGAAGGAAGAGAAAGCCCAGAAGCACGTAGTGATTCAAACACATAGAGCACATAGAACTTCAAATACCAAACAAAGCATTTAATGTGCTACTTTAGTTACGATGGGATTTGAGAAACTAGTAAATTAAATGATTTTAAGATGAAGTTTATGATGTTCTACTTTAATGACAAAATAAACTACGTGATTGAAGTGGAAATTTCGAGAAAAAAGTTGACATTTTGTGCTTTTTTCCCACTGTGTGCCTATTTATTTTTCTCTGTACGCTAATAAGCTTTCATATGACACGCCTTTTCACGACGACTTTTATATCTGACAACTTCTTTTATATTTCGGGTACTATGCGACTTTGTGAACTTTGTGAACACGCTATGTCACTCGATCAACTTCCTTTTGTTGTTTATACCACTGTTTAAACCATTAAATAGTACGTTTTTCCTTGCCTCCACTTGATATTCGCTGACATTCTTCTATTTCCACCATGCTTTTGCCATTGTCTTTTCACAGAAGGCTGAGCTTAAGGTCTATTTATATTGATTTGCATATTCAAAGAGGCATAATTCTGGGAGGAGTTGGGGCAGGACAGCAGGCGCATGCATGTGCGTTACTTTTCACGTTGACCGGGATTAATGGAGCGGAAGAACATGGAAGCTGGCGTTCACAATGATTTATGCATCCGGATTTTTTGTGCGTATGAACATTTCTGCTTTTGTCCTTACGCCAGTAGTGTGAATTCTACCCACAGCGTTATGCATGAGGCCCCAGGTAGTTTACAGTGTGGCGGGTTTTATGGTCTGGAGTCCATCCTAGTTAGCACAGGGCACAAGACAGGAACAAACTCTGGACAGGGGGCGCACACACCCCTACACACACCAAATACAAATTAGGGCAAATTTAGAACAGCACCACCAATCCCCCTAACCTACTGTACATGTGTGTGGACAGTGGGAGGAAACCAGCACATTGGAAGGAAGTCCATGCAGACATGGTGAGATGACCCAGGATCTATGGGTCTAGCAATCTATGGTCTCCTTACGATAAGGCATGTGCTGCCCCATAGTGAACAGTACAATTGAAAATCTTTAGAATCAACATAGGGAGATTCAGTGGCTTACTTCAAGTCCCCCATTGTAACTCTTAGGTCAGATCTGAACCCATAACATTAGGATCCTGCCACTCTGACAGCACACACTGTCTCTTTACAAGGCCAGTTCCGTTGCGAATGCGCAACATCTGCTCTCGCTATACTGATAAGGTGGAATGGAAGCCCTTCCCACTGCCAGTATAAATCATCAGTTTCAGATGATTTTTCAAACCATCTTTTGAAAGACCATAGGCTGAATTCAGCTTTTTTTGTCAATGTGTGTAGTGACTGAACTTGCAGGAGTTGAACCACATCCCAGCCTCTCATGCAGTTTGTCTTGTTTTAAACATTCCGCTTCTGACATATTTACTGTAGGAGGGTCTTCACCACATTAGATAGATAGATAGATAGATAGATAGATAGATAGATAGATAGATAGATAGATAGATAGATAGATAGATAGATAGATAGATAGATAGATAGATAGATAGATAGATAGATAGATAGATAGATAGATAGATAGATACTTTACATGAGGTGTAAAACTGAGGTCCTAACTCTCTGTGGTCATAAAAGATCTCTGGGCATAAAGAGTAGGGTGCATCCCAATGTCATTGCCCGCGAAGGCCTGGTTATTCTGGCCCCCTAATCATCCCCTGTCCCTGATTGACTAACAATCTCTCAACTCTTCACCAGCTAATGTATGGTGAGTGTACTGGCACAAAAGTGGCTGCCGTCGCATCATCCAGGTGGATGCTGCACATGAGTGGTGGTTGAAGTGGCTTCCCACTCACAATGAAAAGTGCTTTGAGTGGGAAGAAAAGCACTTTATAAATGTAAAGATTTATTATTATTATTGTTACCTGAGCCAAGACTCAATTCGTGTACCCACATCCTTTTTTCATCTGCTTAGCTGAGGGATTTTGGGATGGTTTGAGGCCACCAGCACTTTTTGTAGTAGGCCTTTCATTCCATTGTTATTTGGGTAAAGACAACTCAATTGGTATTCCATAGAGGCTGAAATGGGACCGACGAGTGTCAGGGCTCTAGTGGTGGTGCACACTGACTGAGGAACATGTAAGCAGCCATTGACCATGTGTGCGGGTTCTGTGCAACCATTCACAAATAGCCCTCCAAAGAGAAGTCTTTCCCCATTGGTGTGGAGTCAATGAGATCAAATGCTGTTCACTTACATGTATTTCATGGTCTGTGCCATCTGTGTTTATGTCTTCCTATGTGTGAGTACGAGTAGGCATCACCTGGACTGGCATTGTGTGGATGCAAGAGGCCAATCTTCTTTAATGTAGCAAAGTTTACTTCTTTCTAATGAATTCTGTTTCATAAATTTAAAGCTGGCCATAATGTGGAAGGAGCGATTGGCACATGCACTCTCTCATTGTTTTATAAACCAAGGGATGCTACAGGCGGCCCCACCTTTAAGAGTGTGCTACGGCTGCCCCAAGGCTCACTTAACTCTGCATTTATACTCCTTTCTCTTGCACCTGGAGATAAGCGTTATCTTCAGTAAAATTAGAGCAGCCATCTATTTAAGGAGTAAATTACAAAACCGAAAGCTATTAATGTGCATTAAGCTCCCCTGTTCCAACAATACATGGCTTGCAGACATTGGGAGCCAATAGATTTGTCCTCTCAGGAGCCTTTTAGAAGAATGCTAGCACTGGAAATAATTAGATACTTGTTCCTCCCGTGTAGGCTAATAACATTACATATGATAGTATTTTACAAAATCCCATTAATAAGACATAATTGTATGGTAAAACATATTACTACCAGGCTATTAAAATACTGATGTACTTGCATTCTTCAAAGGCCAGCTCCACTTCTCTATAAACCCCACGCGTAAGTTCTGGCTATCATTTTGCCTCATGTCAATGCTCCTATCAAGATTTGGTTCTGCTATTAGATTCAAGACATACAAATCACATTACAAGTATTTGTTTTGAAATTTTTAATCCAAAATACCTTACAAACAAGTATAGAGTATATTTACAGCATGTGTTCTGGCAGGTTAAGGGTGCACACAGTATGCTCAGTCTGTAGTGGGGATTGAACAAGCAATCTGATGAGTTATAGCACAATACCTTAGCCACTGGGGGTTACCTCACTTCCAGTTGGGGTGAAATCACGAATGTGGACACAACAATACCTTGTATGTTTCTATATTATGAGCTCAGACAGGCATATATCTCAGGCAATCAGTGGGGAGACACAACTGGAGGTTGTCTGATTTCTTTTGAAGTTCCAAAGTCTCAATAAGTCCCCAGCACTTCCAATGATGCCCGCTAGAGGAGGATAAACTCATCAAACCCTAGCTAGTAATAAGGGCAAACACCAAATTTTAATAAAATAAAAAGGCTTATTTCATACAAAGCTCTGTAAAAACATGGATTTCCATAGAACACGCGAGGCAAAAAGGAGTTGCCAGCAAAACAAACAAATCCCAAAGCAAAATCCCAAGAGTAGTCAAAATACAGGGCAACAGAGTTCAATAAAGCACAGAACTAAACTAGAAAAAACTCACCAAATTCCCAAGTGCATTCAAAATAATCTGACAAGATCTGTGGGAGACCCTCCAGATTTATAGGGTGGTGAGCAGTTCATGGCTTTGATTGGCAGGTGGCCCCGCCTCTTAAGGGACCACCCACAAAACACATTGAATATAAAACAGGCAGCTTACTGACATAAATAATATCAAAACCAATGAACAATGCCAATAGTCAACAAAAATAGAATTAACATAAATAAAATAAAAGAAATACATCAAATTTTTATTTGAAACATAGCCGGTGGAGGAACCCTGACTGAGACATGACAATTTAGGCTCCTTGCATAGTGAACACTATTTTAAAGTGCTTCTCAGGAATGCTCCATTTTCTACATATTTCAATAATGTGAGAACAGTGGCAGGTGTGATATGCTTTTGGGGTTTCTGGGAGATTTGAACCAGTAAACTGGCAGGTTGCAGTAGGACACTTTAGCCACTAGGGGGTGACACTGCTTGCTGTTAAAGTACAATTACAAATTTATATAGTGCAATCACTTTCATATTTCTTCACCCGCAGCATGATCAAGTGAAGTGATTCAATATAGCTAAGTCACTAGAGGGCACCGTGTCAAGTTATTGAGACATTAGGAATGTGCAGTGGCTTATTTATTGTTTTTCCTTCTTTTGTATTATGAAAATAGCAGATGAAATGACTTGAAAAGAGCCATGCAGTGGCTCCATGAACTGCTAAGACAGTGACTTTGTAGACTACAGAGTAGCACAGTAGCCATCAAGGGGCACAATATCTGTAATTAGGTGGCAATTAGAAATATGCATTGTATTCTGGAATATGGGCAAGAAAAATGATTTAGCAAGAGTCATGTAGTGTCTGGATTACAATATAACACCTCAGACTTTAGTTAGAACACTGTCTGCAACTGAGGCACATTTAATAGGATATTTTGTACAATTGCTTTTATATTTCTACAGGTAGATCACAAGCAGGAGATGTGACTTAATAAAGAATTGGGCGGTCAGTGCTAGGCATTGAACCAGAAAGACTTCAGATTTTAGGGAAACACTGCTAAGGTGCAATAAGAAATTTAAATATTACCACTGTCTGTCTTTCAAGACCAATGGAATGACTTGATTAAAGTCTGACACAGGGAGTTAATGTGGGTGTTTAAATCAGGAACATTGCTAATTAACTTAACCAGCCTATCTTTGGGAGATGTGGGAGAAGAAAATGGAGCACCACAAGGAAAACTCACATTGACAAGAGGAGAAGGAGCAAACAGCACACAGATAATCACCAGGCACTTGCTGCATTTGTGAAGCAGCAGTACTAACCACTGTGCCACCATGGTGCCAACAGGGCAGATGATTTGGTGTTTTGACATTGTAGGATGAGAACGGGCATCCCAGCTGGATCAGAGTGTATTTCATTTCCTGGATGGGAAGCCAATGCAATGATGTAACTGAATTTGCTGGTGGGATGAGGGAATAAATTTGTACCTGGCTGGTATGATTAAATGGATAGACTAAAGAAAGCAGAGGATTGGGAGTCACTCCATTCCCCATACACTAGGGAGCAGCGTCCTTGTATGGTAACCCAGACAGGACACCTCACAGGGGCGCTTGGGAGTTGGAGTCCAGAAGTGCAGCCCTGTCAGGGTCCCTGGGTCAAGGTAGAGGGAGCTGTCTGGGGAGGCCCTACCTACTTTTCCAGGTCCCGGAAGTGCTTCAAGGATACAGAGTGAAACTGGAAGCATTCCCAGCTCCGACTTAAAAAGGAGTCCACTGCCTCACATTGGGCAGTCAGAGTCGGGAGGCAGCGGACAACACTAAGCAGAGGTAGAGGAGGATGAAGATTTGTGTAATTTGTATGTAATTGTGGCTGATTTATGGAGAGAGAATTGTGAGACAGTGCCTTGTGAGAATAAATATCTTTTATTGTATTCTAAAAGAGTGTGGTGTATTGCTGTGTCTAGGGTTTGGGGCTCAGTGGTGCCCCCTTGTGATCACAACATTGATAAACTCAATAAAGATTACACGTGCTGTCAGGGTTGGGATGAAACCAGCAGCTTTATGGAATACAACTCAACACCTTATCTTCTGATGTCATAATTTAACATTAAGATAAAATCTGGAATATGAAAAAGGTAAATACAGACAGTTTGATAAAGATGGATCATTCAGCCAACCCTTCCTTATTTTATTAAGTTATGAAAGGCTTCTTTAAGCAAAACTATTTTGTAACATTTGCAGTTCTCTGTGTGAGTCAATATTTCCTAATATATAGTTAAATATATCCTTAATTAACGTACATATGTTACTCTATGTTCTTATTAAGGAATGGGTTTCATAGTAACATATGGCATCAACCAAACACTCTCTACTCAAAATTATAAAACTTCTGTAATGTCACCACTCAGTCTCTAATTGTAAAAGATGACACACTTCCGCTCCTCCAGTCTTTGCTCAAACCTCAAAACTCTTCAATGAAGTTGAGCCGTGTTCTTTTCTGTGCTATTTCTTACCAGAGCTGTTAGGTCCCTAAGGTTATAAGGACCTCCAACTTCACAAAGTATTCTAGATGTGCCCTATGGTGTTTCAATATAATATCGCGGGATGGTATCACTTTAGATTAGGTGACCCTAATTACGCTGTAATTACCGTGTAATTATCTGTATAATTACAGTGTAACTAAGTGTTATTACCTTGTACTTACTGTGTAATACAGTGTAATGCTATAATTGAGTATTTAATTGTAATTGTTATTCCACAATTCATATACACAGACAGAGAGCTGACTGCAGACTGGCCCAGTGTGTGAGTGATTTGGGGCAGGGTTGTTGTGAATGTGCCCCACAATCAACTGGCATCCCATCCTGTTTTGGTTCCTACCTTAAATCTAGAGCCGCTGGGGTAGTGTCTGGATCCCCATACCCCTTTAAAAGAATTAAGGCAGCATGAAAATGGATGGAAGGAAGGAAGGAGGCAGTCCTGAAGATAAAGTAATACTATTTGATTGTTGGGAATAATTACCATGTAGAATAGATGACTTTTTACTAAAATCCCTTTGCTTGAGGCAGGAACATCTCCATTTGTGCTGTGTAGCTGCCAAACCAGAGTGAAGAGCGTTTCTTTCTTTTGTACCCCTGTGACCTGATGTTTATTAATATTTTTTACTGATCGCTAGTCAAGGTAAATTGATTTAGTCACTACTCTGGTTTGCTGTGAAGGGCAAGTCAAGGAAACTGCTATTTCATGCAAAATTGAATTAATCAGAGAGGTTTTTTATTTTCTTTTTGGGGTTTATACAAGGCCTTCATTATCCTTTGAACATTGTGGTATATCACAAAGATCAGTGAAAGCAAGTGTGGCTGCAAAGAAAGCAGACAAAAAATGGATAACAAAATTAATTTCCAATGGCATTGTGTGATGTATGTACAGTAAGTACCTTGAAATGCCTGTAAGCAAATTGTTATTACATATTTAAAGGCTTGCGTGACATCTTAGAAGAACAAAAAAGCCAATCTCTGATTTACGTTATCCCGATTGGGTCATGGGGAGCTGGAGCCCAGAATTTCTCTCATAACCAAAAGGAACAAAGCCAGGATGCAAGTTGGAACACAAAGCCTCATTACAGGGGTCCACACAAACTGGATCCAGTTAGCGTCCCCAGTTTAAGTGACTGTGTGTCTTTGGAATAAGAGAGACCGGATTGCACTCCTCTCCCAGAAACAGCATAGAAAAAAAAATCTTTAAAAATGGCACCCAACAGGCATATTACACTAACCTTGCTTGTGAGGTCTCTGAGATTCTTCTAAAATCTGCTTTAACTCTTTCAGGGCTGATGTTGACTTTTGTCAAAGTTCTGCGGCAGAGGACAGTACTTGGCTGTAAACTGTGACAAAACTCACCCTTATGTGTTAGTTCGATTCTCTTTGCTTGAAAGAAAGTTACGTAGCTTTGTTGATTTGACCTCGATTCCCTGCATGTGCATGAGTAGTGAAGAGCAAACAGCCTCTAAAATTGCAGCGACATCTGGCGAGAGGCTAAAGCAAATGTGCAAAGCAAAATACTCCATGGACGTCTTACGTATTATTTCTGAATTGGACTTTGACTTTTCGGAGTCCGAGTTTGATGCAAGTGATCTGGAGATGAAAAATGAAAATATGGTACCTGCATCAGCCTATCAGTCCCCAGCTAATTGTGGTGCTGAACAGATTTGTGTAGCGGATAAGCCTACAGCAGCGTTCGCCTAGGAGGACCGCTACTTATGATGACAAGAGGTACACTGTCGCCCACCTGCTTTGCTAAAACAGATTGGTAGTCGGCCTGCCGTGCATTCCTGCTGGCCATTGAGCAACCCCTGCACAGTCACTGCTGCCACAGATGCCAAACAGGCACCAACAGCAACCACAGCACGTAGCAACAGATGTTTTATTTTGATTTCTTTGTGTGTTTTTCAGAAAACTGAGTTTTTTGGAAAAAATTTTCAGCCCTCAAAGAGTTAAATCTCAGCAAGGGATAACTCCACTTCTTTAGGTGGACAATTTTTATTTCAGTGTTGGACTCAGGATTAGGGCGGGAGTTTCAAATGTCACATTCTAGTAGCCAGATTTCATCATCTGGTTTATATTATTTTTTTCGAAATGTTCTTTGGTAACACTTTAGTTTAGGTACTGAGTCTATTACTCATTTACATTTAACAAAGGCTTCTTCTGATCTTCATAACACTTATAAAACTTGAGTAGATCAGTTATTCATCTCTGTGCAGTGTGGCATATTGACATGATGGTAGAATTACTTGTTAATAGGAATGATTCATAAGTCTTATAATATGTAATATGAAGACAAATGTGTGCCAGATAAGCCACCTCAGGCCAAAGTGAAGTTTTACTAGTAGGTCACACTTCAGAGTTGAATAAACACTTCATTGATGCTTTGTAATTGTTCTGAAGACCCAAACAAGTGTTTGTTAATGTCTTGTTACACAAACGTAAATGAATAATAAATGTATTTTTGGCATATCTAAAGTGAAGTGTTAACAAAAAATGGACTATGGCTTTCATGGCTTTTGAGGCAATAAGATATTTTTCTGTATTGTGTTTCACGTTCTTCACAGAACTGTCTTGTTTTCCCAATGGACTCCACTATATTGGATATTGGTTTGGTGAGATCCTGTGGTTCTTGAAAGTCTTGTGTCATGACATCACTAACATAATGTGTTAAAAAGCTGATGTCACACGTACCTCATTCATCCAAGACCGGATTCCTAAAAAAAATCTTTGCATCATTTTGTATTGTTAAATTTAAAATTTCTGCTAACAATATTCTTTCTGCCCTCTGATTAGTGTTTATGTCTTAGGTCTCTTGGTTCATTACGTGTACCGTCTTTGGCTTACAATGTACTGCTCTGTTTCCTAATTATGATTCTACTGAATTTTGTTATTTAATTCTTGTCTTCCCAGTTTTACTTCTTGTACGTATTATGAATTCTCCGTGCTATATCCCAAATTTGTTTTCTCTCTAAAATGCTGTCACCTTGAGCCAATCTGCCCAGTGTGCAGAACAATGTGAGCTAAGAGCCAGTGCCTCACTGATATCTCACCATCTTAAGAAAATCAGTGTTGTGTTTATGGCAGTGTTCCTCCCCTAGATTACACTTGAATGTTTTACTTTATGTATTTTTTTTTAATTTTTGATTCATTAATTACTATCATTTGTGTTAATACAGTGTAACCACCAGGGGACACTCCTGAGCCCCAAACCTCAGACACAGTAATGCCCAACATGATTCTGGGATAAAATAAAAGATATTTATTCACCCAATGTACCTTTGTGATAATCACCCTTTCAAAGATCAGCTTTAATAGCAATAAATCAAACAAATTCTTCCTCCTTCTGTCCTCCAGATGAGTGTTACCCGGGGCTTCCAGTCTCTGACTCGCCAATATGGGATGGCAAGCTTCTTTTCAAGCATTGCAGGTTGGGAGCACTTCCAGGTTACGTGGAAAGCAGTATTGTTCTCCCCAGATGGCGCCCCCTAGCAATACCTAAGGACTTCGACAGGACTGAAGTTTTGGACTCTAATTCCCATTCAACCCTGCAGGTGTCCTGATTGGGATCAGCCTGAAGGAACACTGCCACCTACTGTTTGTGATGATGAACTGTTCCTGGAATCCACATTGAGCTAATCTATCCATTATAAAGCCATCCCAGGTGGAACAAAGATTATATGCCATTCTGGCCGGGTTGTGTCTCCATTCTAGAGCTCCTCCAATTATGGCATTCAGAATTATTCTCCATCCCAGCTTGTCCTTCCTCTCAGGCACTCACAACTGTTATCTGTCTAATTACATATTTTCAGTTAATTTTATTTATCTATTATTTAGCTATTGTGAGAGTAATTTCACTTCAATCCACCATTTCCCCTCATTTGTTGGTTAGGAGTATTGTCTTCAGTTCAAAAAGTCATTCCCATGAGGCCTTAGTGTTCTGTTTATGATGCATGCTGATTATTCTATTTAAAATTATTGCAGCAAAAAAAGCAAGTGTTTTGCACATTTTGAGCACATGGCTGGATAACTGACATGTGAATTATATGACATGAGTAACGTGAGATTTCTGTTTTCAATATTTCTTACATCATTTGCCATTGTGCAGCTTTGGTCACTGTTGGCTTCTTTTATATCATAAACGTTTTTCTCTCCATTCAGTATAAAAACATGAGGTTAACTTGTTTCTCTACCCCCACCGCAAGTAACATATAAAAAAAATATCATATTTGGGTGGTACATTCCTTTAAATAGCATCAGCCTAAAGACATCATGTGATGGAATCTCCCGTCATCACAGGGTAGTAATGAGACACCATCGCTCACAACAACATGGCATCAACCATTCAAAGATACAGAAAGTGGCAGAAACCACAGCAAGATACTACAAAATGGAGGCATATAAACATCTTAATAATGAGGATAAAAAATTGAAAACCTTAAAGAGTATAAATGTGTGTAGAAATATGTCCTGCACACTCCAAAACACCCTCAACTGTAACATGTCTTGGTTTTGACAATTACGCTTTGGTTTTGGTAATAAGAAATGTGATTTCCCTCTGTTATAATCTCCTTCTGAAAATCCATTTTGAACCTTCTAAACAATAAGACAAATAAGCCATTCTCTGGCTTGTGTAGTCCAAAACACCCATTTCTTTCCTTACAGATACATTCTAACCATACCTCACACACTTCAGAACATTTCACCCACCTGAAGCTAAGCATGATCAGGCCTGGCCAGTACTTGGATAGGAGACCACCTAGGAAAAGCTTGGGTTGATGCTGGAACAAGTGTTGGTGAGGCTGTGTTCTGAATGTGGATTCCAATGCCTTAGAGTGCATTGATGGGGACACTGCGCTGTAAAAATGGTGCCATCCTTCGATGAAACATAAAACCAAGGTTCTGACTCTCTGCGGTCATAAAACATCCATAGGCATCATTCATAAATAATTGAGTGTATCCCGATGTCCTTGCTAAATTGTCCACCTCAGCCTGGTCATTCTGACCCTGTAATCATCCACTGTCTATAATTGGCTAACTATCTCTCACCCCTTCTCCACATAACAGCTAATGTGTGTTGAGCGTACTGGCACAAAATGGCTGCCGTTGTATCATCCAGGTGGATGCTACACATTAGTGGTGGGTGAAGTGGCTCCCCACTCACTGTGTAAAGCACTTTGAGTAATAAGAAAAGTTCTAAGTAAATGTAAATAATTATTATTATTACTCCCTGCTGTGCAGTCACTGGGTGTCAGTTCCCGCACACAAAGGATCCCACCACTCCACAAACCTGTTTCAGTTTGTCATGGTGAGTTGTGGACTGTTGTGACTGAGGAAAAGAAATAATAGTAATATTATTTTAAAAAGGGAAAGTTAGAAATATGCTAAAGCAATAAATAAAACAGCCAGCTTGTTTCCTACTTTGCTAACAGCCATTGTTTAAATGATACAGAAAGCAGGAATCATGGGCCTGGCTTTAGTTATCCTGTGTTTACCTCGAGTCAAACATCTTTTTGTATAAAGTTCTGAAGTTTAGTAATAATGGTGTCCAATCTTATTATAAGGCTGCAATTAAATGCCTCCTTTTTTATAGTGGCTTAGTTCTTCTTCCACATGACTGAGTTGCTGGAGATGTTGTATTACACGATTGTAGACACAGATGATCACAATTACTTGCCACGACTCTCTAAGATCATTTAGATGAAAGCTGCAGGTGAAAATCACTGAAAAAAGTTGCATAGTGTGACACCAGCCTAAGACAGGGAGGAGACAACTTGGGACAATGCAATGGGTGGTATTTTAGCTTTTCTGCAAGTTAAACCAGCTGGATTCCTTTCAACCAATAGTAAAATTCAAATGATATATGAATAAATGAAGATTTTCTAGGTGGTGTTCTTGTGTAGTTTTGATGGAGGTGTCAACAATTCCATTTTAAATCTTATTTTTTGAGTAGCAGTGAGTGGCAGAGGGAGAGCAAACAACGAAAAGCATTACAAATCAGGGGTGAGGAACATTTCTTTTTGCACCTACAAGACAAAAACGAAGACCAGGGGCCTCATATATAACGCCATGTGTAGAATTCACATTAAAACATGGTATAAGGACAAAAACGGAAATGTGTGTATGCACAAAAATATCCAGATGCACAAAGCTGTACATAAGCCAACTCCCATGCACTTCAGCTCCATAAATCCCGGCCAGCGTGAAAAATTAATGCACATAATAACTAAAGTTATCATGCTAATTAAACAGGGTGACCCAACTGGTGACCCACAGTTTTTGGGATTGGTTGTCATATAAGTTGCGACACATGTTGTGTACTCTTTCTTATATTTGGTAGGTGCTGTATTATATATATATATATATATATATATATATATATATATATATATATATATATATTCTAAAAAAAAAATTTGGAAGGTTGGAAGGAAACGAGACATGATTTTCTCAGAGAGACATTTTGACGTCCCGGGAGACGAGTCTTTGTGCCAAGAGATTTATCCACACCTGGGGCCGGAAATACAACAAAGAGTAGATGACAAAGTAGAACATCGTAAAGAATTCAAAAATGTTGGTACACATGCAGAGCAGGTTAGAGATAATGGAAGTCCGAAAATTCAAAAGTCTCAAAAACAGGTTAGTAAAGATTGCATTAGCACAAACAAACGGAAATTATTACTTGGTGAAATAATGGAACAGCGAAAAGGGATATATCGAATATATTCTTCAGATTTAAACTTTAAGTCAGAGACTTGTAGCTCATCTAATTCGTGTTGCCATCAGGGAAAAATAAGTAGTGTTTCTGACCAATGAAGAGGCATATCCGCGAGAATTAAAAGGTTTGTTGTTTGGTAAAACTGAAATCCCGCTAGAGAAAATTTCAGGCACGCACATGGTTCAATCATTTCTCATTTGTGTGAATGCTATTGTCACACATATTTCATGTAGAGAGAAAAAAAACATATTCACTCATGGGCAGATATACGTTGGGTTGTCACAATGTAATTCCAAACACGGAATCAAAATTCCATGCGATATTGATGAAAAGGTAAAAGCAAAAAGAGATCGAATATATGAACATAGGTGATATGACAGATTGCGCTGCACGAGATGCAGATCACACAGCATGGCAGCAGCAACAAGCCTGCAGCTGATCAAACAAAGAGGAGGTAAAAAACTATATTTGTTTCCCATTGTTTAAGAGGGGGTTTCGGAGGAGCGACCGCATCTCTTCGGGGTGCGTTCACACCCCCTCTTCACAATGCAAGCAGCATAGACGCGAAGTTGCTGGCGCGTAGCACAGGCCAGGGATTGGTTGAGCAAAGTGAGTGAGTGAGAGAGAGTGAGTCACATGCACAGACATTGTGAGTGCCTTTCAAGGACCAATCTAAAGGTATCCAGCTGAGTGGCTACAAGAGGAGTCAACAACAGGGACTCATTGTTATTTGACCTCCAGCAGCCTTAGGGTGTTCACCATTCTATTTATGAGCCTCCAGAGATTATACATTCTCACAGTTCAGTTGAAATTTCAAAGACTGTTACAATAAGACCGTGTTTTTACAAGTTGGCACCCCAATCTTTTTACAACTCTTTTCTCCTTTACAGAGTGTCTTTATCTTCATGTACTCAAAGTCCTTTAAATTCCATCATTTGCCTTTTACTCAAGAGTGGGTTCCAACTAACCATTCTACCATAAACAAACGCCTGGTTGATGGAGTGCAACTGAGATGGTCATTCTTCTTAGTATCTCAGCAGAGGATTTATGAACCTCTGTTAGAGAGACCATTGGGTTTTTAATCACCTCCCTGACTAAGGCAATTTTTATTTGTTTATTCCATTTGACCAAACAGCCAACTCTAGGAGCAGTCCCTGGTCAGTTCAAACATCTCCCACTTCACAATTATGAAGGCCACCATGCTGCTGGGATCATTCACAAACTTAAGAAAAGGTTTGGTCTCCTGGCCCTAATCTATGCCTTACAAGGTCTACAGAGAGTTCCTGGGACTTCATGGCTGGATGTTTGTCCTGACCTGCAATATGAATTGTGGGCCTTCTATACACAGGTGTATGCTTTTCTAAATGATGTTCAGTAATTTTGCCACAGGTAGACTTCAATCAAGTTCTGAACACATCTCAGGGAGAATTAAAGCAGACATTGACCACAATTTGGAGTGCCGAAGGAAAGGGTCTGAATACTTCTATGAATGAAACATTTCAATTTTGGATTTTTAATTAATTAATTTAATTAATTGTACATGTTCCCTTTATCATTATGGGTTAATGAGTGTAGATAGATGGGCAAAATGTCAGGTTTATCCAAATTAAATCTACAACACATTAGAAATTTTATAACCACAAGGGGGTGCCTCTGAGATCCAAACCTCAGACACAGTGATAGTCAACACATCACTGGGATTAAATAAAAGCTATTTAATTATCCACAAGACACCTTTTACCATTCACAGATATCAACAGACTTGTCACAACCACAATACAAATCAAATTCTTTCTCCTTTTATCCTCCCGTTGAATGCCCGCTGGCTCCCGACTCTGACTCTTTGATGTGAGGTAGTAGGCTCTATTTTAAGCCCAGAAATGCTTTTGGTGCCATGCTGTGTCTTCCTGGAAGCACTTCTGGACCATACAGAAAGAAGAAAGGTGCTCCCCCAACAGCACACTCTATCAGTACCCAGAGACCCCAACAGGGTTACACTTCCAGACTACAACTCCCAAGCATCTTTGCGGGTGTCCTGACTGGGCTACCATACAAGAACTGCTGCCACTTGGTGTATGGGGGATAGAACAGCTCCCAACACTTAACTTTCACTGGTCTGTCCATTATTTTATACTATTTTCTCATTCTGCCAGCCAATTTGTTTGTCGTTCCACTCTGGCCTCTGGTCCATGTAATAAACCCATCCTCTCTACCAGCTGGGAAGCCTGTTCTCCTCCTACAGTATGTACAATAAATAAATATATATATATATATATATATATATATATATATATATATATATATATATATATATATATATATATATATATATATATATATATATATATATACTGTATATAAGATTTAGAGTTGTTTTTTTCCATTTGATTTTATCTACTATGATAGTTCATACCTATATCATTTAATGCCCTGCAATGCACCCCAATGATGTTCAAGTTTCATTCTGGATTGGCATATCTTGTTACAAGGACGGGCACTGGCTCTCTTCCACTTGTAAAAGGAGAGCGTGGGTGCCAAAAATGAAAGGGAAAACGTATCTTTAACATAACGTTTAATGTCATTCAGTAGACATATCCAGTATACTGCAGGTGGTACCCCACTCTGGGTTTACTGTCTCCTTGTATCCAGTATTGCTGGAAGGTAAACTGAAGTACCCAGAGAAAAGCCCACACAGTCCTGAGCAGATCATGCAAACTCCACACAGGCAGTGACTAGGCCTGGATTTGAACCTGTATTGTAGAGCTATTCGTCAGCTGCACATATACAGTAAGCATATTTACTAACTCACATTTAAGAACAGTGCTTTGTATTTGAGTTTCATTTATTTTAAAATATTAATATGATAACATGAGCAGTTATCACATGTGTTGAAATACGTGGACTGCTTTACTTATTTTAATAAAGCTCTGCCATTGTTAGAATTCTATCCTTACACTTTCTACCTTTCTTGTCCAGTTGAAGGCCCCGAGAAGCTGGTGCCCATCCTTGCAGCACTGTGCGCAAGGAGGGAAACAAAAGAGGGAGCACAGTCCCATTACAGGGCACATTTGCACACATCCACACTGGGCCAGTTTAGATTTGACATTTAAACTAATGTGCACATATTTGGGGTTGTGGCATGAAAACTGGACTCTCAGGAAATAAAACCTCAGAAGTAGGTAGATCATCACAGACAGTGACTGAGTGAGGGATCACAATTAATGATGCCATGTTCATAAAGGGTCTAAACAAGTGATCCACGGATGTCAGTGGTTTGGGCCACATTACGGCAGGCTTCCTCTTCAAGCTAATGCATCCTACACACACCAACAAAGTACACAATGGTGCCCCCTTATGATGATAAGCGTTGACTAAGGAAATGCTTTGACAGACATTCCCTTCCTCTCCTTCCCTTCCTCCTAATGTTCATTTCAAAAATGAAAACCCTCTACCCCTGTAGACTAAAGGTGATTTCAATAGCAGCTAATGAAGTCAATCAACTGAAGACAGTCCAGACCTCTCAGCTTTCAGACAAACAACTGTTTTGCTTTTGACGATCTTTCATTATTAGTTTAAAAAAATCATTTTTGCATACATGTAATTTGGAAGAACCATGTAACTATTTGATTGAACTTCAGGACTTGTAAGTGCTACTGCCCCTCTCCATTCTTTTGCTTGTTATAACTGACCTTTTTACGTATATGTGGTAGAAAGCTATTGTGGAAATACAGTATGGCTTTTTCTTAGAAAGCATTAACAAGGTCCATAATCTGCAATTATCTTTTTTTTCTTTACCTCCGAACCATTTATCCACTCCACAGAAATCCACCTGTCTCTTAATTATATGATGGCAAAGCTGCAGAGTGGCCTGGCTACAGGGCAGAGAGGAACGTCCGCCGCATGGGAGATGCTGGAATACGCACAGCCTCTCCAGATGGCCTCGATATTCCATTGCAGTGATATTTAGATCTGATTCACTAATTAAATTATTATAATTGTATGACTTTTTCCCCCAATACCTGTTTATCATAACTATCTGGCGCAGCTGCATATATCAAGTAGACAGCCTATCATTCATTGTACTGTGCATTGAACACTAAATGAGCCTCGGCTTGCTGAGTGAGTTTTGTTGAAGGAGCTAAGGATGGTTCAACCTACACAGCCATTCTTCACCCACAGGAAACTCCTGCTTCACTGGTGCCCATCCTGTGATAAGACCCACCCACGCCCGCCTGCCTTGTGCCAGATATAGCCAGGATAAGCTCCAGCGTCCCCAAAACACTGAACTGGATTATGCAGGTATGTTATCTTGTCTTCTTAGGGAGTCAAGGCTAAGGGCCTGTCAAAAACAAGGCCTGTTAAAGCCCACTGAGGCATTCCTTTGTGATTTAGGGTTATATAAGAAAGAAACTGGTGTTATGTTATGTTATGTTATGTTATGTTATGTTATGTTATGTTATGTTATCTTATCTTATCTTATCTTGTCTTATCTTATCTTATCTTATCTTATCTTATCTGAAGGATGGCCAAAACTCTTGCCCAATCGGGACACCTCTTTAATAGAAGGACTGGGGGGGAGAGACTTTTCAGGACATTATCTTCCATGGAACACTAGAGGGTAGCCCCCCTGGCTTACTGTAGGGCCATGGGTTTGCTGCTTGGAAGCTCTACCCTACTGGGGCCTGTGGCCACCGCCAGAAGGCACTTGAATGTTGTCAGAGCCCTGGGTTGCAGCACTTCTGCCACACCCGCAAGTGCTGCTGGAAGCTGGTCAACGAGCAGCTGGAGCATTTCCAGATGCCATATAAAAAGGAGTCAGCAGCCACTACTTCCAGAGCCAGAGTCAGGTGGAAGAGGACAAAGCTTGCTGGAGGAGAAGTGTTGGCGAGAAAAGGGGAAAGAGAGAAGATTACGTGTGCTTTGTGTACTGGAGAACTGTGCTGTAAACGTGAGAAGCTGTTCCCACTTGGAAAAAATAAAGGTGTGTTGCACCTGCACCTGTGTCTTTGCCTGTATGTGTCTGGTAGGGTGGCTGGTACGACCCCGGTGGACCACATTTATCTTATCTTCTTAGTGAGTCAAGGTTAGAGGCCGTCAAAAAACAACGCCTATTAAAGCCCACGGAGGCATTGCGTGTGTGATTTTGGACTATACAAGAAAGAAATTGTTGTAGTTGTTGTTGTTATGTTATGTTATATTATGTTATGTTAAAAAATAGGGCTGCCCCCTAGTGCAGTATCACTTCATTATTCTTCAATGTTGTTATGGTGTATAAAATCTGTACATTTTGGTTTCCATTATACTTTGTTCAAGACAAGACAACAGATGAACTAAGACAAATTAAAGCAGGTTTTCTTCCCTTACACCTTACTTTTGTTCATAGCTTAGTGCTAATTTGGTTTATTGCCTGGGAAAGGATGCTGAGCTGGTACCTCAGGCTATTGATCATTTTATGGATGGACATCTGGAACAACAAAGTTTAGTTTATAGCCTGGGACTGCTACCTCAAAGTACATCAAAGGTTTTGTTGTGTGGGAAAATGGACAGTGAATTAATTCATCAATCATTTTGACAGCCAGCCAATCAGGTGCATGTGTTGTGAAACCAAGGCTTGACATTTCATAATAAATATGCCTTGGTTTGGAAAGAAGAGGAGAGAAGTAAAAGAAGAAGAAAGAGAAGCAAAGGGAGAAGAAGAGAGAAGAAGAGGAACGGACGAAGACGGCCCTGGTCATCAGAAAGGCATCATGAACATCGATTGCTAAATCAAACGCCTCCCTGGGACATTCATCCTTATCATCTGTAACTTTTTCGTAAGCTTTTTCTAAAGACTATATATATTCAGACTTTCCTATCACTACCTATTTTCTAGTATTCTTTGTTCTTGTGGTATTATTATTCTTGTAATAAATACCATGCTGCTTTTAACTTTCAGTGCTTTGTCTTAATGTCTAGAGTGATTGAAGTAATAAGTTAGATTTCTTTGAGCACCTGGTGACAGCCAGATTTTTGCCATTATTTCTGTGCTGCGAGGTTTATATGGCTGAGAGTGAAGAGCGCTATACTCAACAGAAGGGACAGATACGATAAAGAAGGTATTCTTGGCTGATGAATGGCCTATAGTCAAGAGTGCTGAGTCTTTGTATGTTTAAATGTATTCTTGTAGACCAAAAGTAATATTTAGGTCTGAGATATCACTAAAACATCGTATTGTTGTTCGTGCCGAAAATAAGTAAGTCTCTTGAAGTGCTGAATGACAGGCTGTTATTCCTATAGCACTTGTGTGGTTTAAAGTGCTAAGGGTTAATCAGCGTGTGTGTGTCATTCATGGAGCACTGTTGTGGTTAGGGTCTGTGTGTGTGTTTATCTATGTGTG
Organism: Polypterus senegalus; assembly: GCF_016835505.1. Taxonomy (NCBI): domain Eukaryota; kingdom Metazoa; phylum Chordata; class Cladistia; order Polypteriformes; family Polypteridae; genus Polypterus; species Polypterus senegalus. The sequence goes on along the minus strand of NC_053171.1, from coordinate 31,145,233 downwards.
TGTGTGTTCATCTTAAAGTGCAACAGTAGACCAACCCGATAACGAACTTGACGAGAACATTTACCCTTGAGAAAACAGGTAAAGGACAAGTGGAGGGAAATACCACGATAATACAAATGTCATCTCATTTATTTGCTTAATCACATTTTTCTTAAGGTGTGGCAGTAGTGCACTGGTCCAGCTGCCTCTCAGCACCAGTTCTGGTGTCCAAAAACACGCCACAGTCTGTCTGTCTGAAGCATGCACATTCTCCACATGCCCACATGGTTTCACCACATCCCACCACATGCGGGTTAAGTTGATGGGAGACCAGTAAGAGCAGTGTGAGTGTTGGAGTTTCTCCAGAATTGCCTTAATCCATACGCTCAGAGAAGACATGCAGTGCACATAACCCTAAGTGAAACTGAGAAGGATGGGAAATGAATAACTGGCAGGTCTCTCTGTGTTTAACTTGTCCTGGTGATTTGCAGTAGTCTAAGAAGTGTGAAACTTTACTATTATCGTGTGTGTGCGGGTGAAGGAAGCAACCGATAATCTACTCAAGGAATGACTCTAAACTGGACGAAATGGAATGAAAATTTGACACCATTTTTCTGATGAGTTCATCACCTTACCTGACATCATTTGAAGATTCAGTCGTAGTTCATTGCTCTCTGTGCCCACCACCAAGTCCACTCATCAGTGTTTTAAGTTTCCACTGAAAATGGGTGGACTTTCTGCTTCTACCCAGGTCTCAACAACCTGATTCCATCACATTTAGAAAACTTCCCAATCAGTCACAATATGTCAGGTTTTGCCTTTAGCTGTGCTGCTCCTTTCAATGAGTAAAGCCTCTTGTTGCTAGGCAACAGCTCTCAGAGCACCACCTGGACGCTCTTCTTCCTGCCGGTGGACGGCTTGTTCTTGAAACTCCTCTCAACTCCACAGTCCACTAGCCTCTGCTGGTGAGGCAGCTTTAAGCCAGTTGCTGGTACTACTTTTGTGTCATGAATGTCCTTTTTGAAAGTCTCCTCGTGTCATCTCCCTAAGGTTTCCTCAGTTGGCCCAAGGCTTCCCTGTACAGTTTTTATTTAGCAAGGAAATTAAATTTTGTAAAGAATTTGAGGAACGCTCAATGTTTACCTTGCCTGTGTTTTTACTTGCCTATGTGTCCCTAGCAGTGTTCAATGTTCTAGCTTGGCTTGTGGTTGGCATGGTAAAACAATATAACAATGGCAAACTGACAGAAGTAGGATCAATGTGCTATGAATGAGACGAGTCGGAACTGAGCATTTTCAACCACTAATGCAGGAAAACTGCAGCCCAGTCAATGTCCCTATGGAGAATGCAGCTACATTCTATGTTTAACTTCCATTATTACTCTGGTTTCCTTCCTCTTTTTAAAAGAAACATTGATTAAGCTCAGTAATTTTTCTAAATTGACCCAGTGTGTTTGTGAGATTGCGGATTGCTTTTGCTCAAGATTGGATTCTGGTTTACTCCCATGTTTGGCAGTATAAACTGAAAATCCACATCTACATGAAATAGGTGGATGGATGGATGGATGGGCAGTACAACAATATCTGTTCATCAACACCCCTTCCACTCATCCTTTGTCATACTGCTGAATGTGTTTGATTTGTGAAGCACCTTGCAAGCAGGTTCCTCCAGCTTACAGGGAAAACTTGAGGGTTGGTGGCAGGTTTGGCACTCTAGGCACCATAAAAAACCTCACACTGTTCCAGGGAGGTGCTGAGGTGTCTCCCGCTGCACTTGGGTCCCAATCCTGGTGGTTTGTTGTGTGGTGGGTGTAATCAGCGCATGTTCCCAACCTCTGTCTCTCGCTTGCTGTTAGTTTGTCATCCAAACTTCTGAGCTTCTCTTGATTTTTGTCAGTAGTTCCCTTTTTATTTTTATTTATACTTTCTGCTTCTAATGTGCATTGTGGGAGACACAAAGAGTAGCCATGTTGCCTCACAAAAGCAAATTCCCCGGCCTTAAACGTGGCCTTGTCTGTGTGGAGTTTGTGTGTTCTTCCCGTGTACCTATTGGATTTTACCCCTGGTACATTGGTTTCCTCCCACAGCCCAGAAATGTGCAGATTCAATTGGCTCTTGGCTGTAAATTGGCCACAGTGTGAGTGATTGTGTCTGTGACGGACTTACATTTCCACCAGACTTTGTTTCTGCCTTGTGAGACAGACTCTGACTACCATTACGCTGATCAACATTAGGATGATGGGTGAGTTTTATTGTGCTAATCATTCTGTCCATATTCATCACTTGACAATGTGGATAACATAACATTCATAAACCTGACTAATCCATTTCAGACTTGTGAGCAGGCCAGAGCCTATTCTGACAGCATGACAAGTGAGAACAATCAACCCAGAGCAAGAGGTCAAAATCCAGTAAATCCACAAAAAAGGCACATTAATAATCTATATATACATACAGTAAGTCAATGTATGTGTGTGTGTGTGTGTATGTATGTTTTAGCATCACTTCCGAACGGCTGGAGCAATTTTCATCAAACTTGGTACACGTTTCTCATTGGTCGACTAACAATAATGTAGGGTGAAATCAACCCTAACCCACCCTCTTCTGGGTAGGGTGATCTTGCGGTCTTGTATGCATGTTATCATCCAGTTGACACTCGGAATGACCACCAGAGGGCGAACTGGAGGTGACTGCCAGCATTCTTTATGTTTGCGCAGCACCGCACCCCTGTTGCTTTTGAAATTAAATAGAGTTTGCCAGTTCCGAGCGTCAACTGGATGATAACATACATACAAGACTGCAAGACGAGCACATTAGTGAGTTTTCAGTGTTTGTTAATTTATTTTTATTTTTCAAATTGTGTTCAGAAAATAAGGAATGTAATAATCAGCCCGGAACAAGTGGAACTGAAAAAAAAGCATGTCCAATCGGGCTCAGAATTAAAAGACAAAGAGTAAAAGACAAAGTAGAACTTCATAAAGACATTCAAAAACGTTGGCGCTATACACATCCAGAGATTATGAAAGCAGTGGAATTCAAAAGGCTCAAAAAAAAGTTAGTGCAATACAAATGTGGAGAAAGATAAAGAATATTAAAGCAGGAAAATTAGAAAGTATCAAAAAAAAGAAAGCAAAGATCGTTGTAGCGCAAACAAACAGAAATTATTACATAAAAAAAGAGAAATAATCACCACAGACCAGATGTCATTGAAAAAAAAGCAGGACAAAGTGAGGTCAGAAATAAAAGACAGAGTAGAAAACAAAGTAAAACATCATAAAGAGGTTAAAAAACAAGGAGGGCAAACACATGTAGAGCAGGTTAGAGATAATGAAAAAGTGGAATTCAAAAGACTCACATAGGCGTGAAACACATGCAGAGCAAGATACAGAATATGAAAGCAGAAAAATACGACAGTCAAAAAAAGAAAGTAAAAATCGCATTAGCGCAAACAAAGAGAAACTATTACTCGGAGAAAGAACAAAAAGGTGAATAGAGATCAAATATATGGACATAGGTGATATGTCAGAAGTATGTAAATATTGTAAGATTTGAAGTTTAAGTCAGAAAATTTCAAAAAAGGAGTTCACCTCTCATACATTTATTGGTTACTTTGGAAATAAAATGGTTAACTGCTGATAATGAAGATCGTTTTGTCTGTGCTGAAATTCCAAACAGAGAAACCTATCCTGAATTATGATACAAAGTCATTAAACACGTTTCTCACTGACCTCATTTAAAAGATTCACCATATTGGGAGTTGAAAGATTCCAAATACTGTATTGTTTTAATGAAGTTCTGAAATAAAAGTGAAATAAATGAAATAGAAACAATTCAAAGAAAAAAAAAAATCTTAAGAGTGTGTATCTGGAAAACCAAACATGGGGGTTGGCGAGCGAAGCCCCCTAGTTTTTCATATTTTTATGTATTTTCTGTTACGTTCATAATTGTATATTATCTCTTTAACTGTGCCTCCATTCCTTGTGTTTTGTAGGTGAAACCACAGGAGGCAGGACCAACTTGACATCACTTCTGTGTGAGTTTGTTCTACTAGGTTTCTTGTATTTCATGGGTGGTTCCCCAACAGGTGGGGCTGCCTGTCCATCTCCCTCTTTTTTGTATCCAAGCCAAGGGTTTATGGTCATCCCTTCCCAACTTGGGCATTTTGATATATTTGGCACATTTAAGAACATGTTTTTGAACTTTGATTTAGAAGCACATTTTGGGCCGAGTGTAGGCCAATGCCAGCCAGTCTTGGTGGATCTCAGGATGCCTTTAATTGCACCCCCTCTGGGAAAAATAATGAATATTCTGGCTTGGCCATTTTGGAGTCCTCATACCACTTTGTTTAAAGATTACCTTTCTTTGTTAGTGCTTTGTGGTAAGATTGCCTTTTAATAAACCCCTTTTTGCCTCCTTTGGTTCTTTTGAGCAATATTACCTTCTTTTCTCTTTTTGTTAAATAAAGGCTTTAGTCAGCAATGTTGGGGTGGGGGGTAGGGGCTAGTGGTTCTACTATATTTTGGGACATTTTGTGTTGTATTGTCAGCTTTGCATATTTGTGGCCTGTTAAACTGAAGCCTGCTGTTCATCATTCTGAGTAAGCTGGGCAGGGGGAGCCACTTGTGTGCCAGCAGTTTTACTGCCCGTTTTGTGGATATGTTTTAGAGGGCTTATCCCCCCATTCTTTGAGACTGAAGTGCACAACAGGTTTCCAATGGAAAGCAATTCATCCTTGGATTAAATGTTTTCTTGTTGTTTAATCGTTTTATTATTTGTATGAATTATTTTCTAAATAGCACTGATTTTGGTTTCTATAATAAATACTACTAGCCAGCCCGCGGCGTACCATACACCGCATAATCAGGCCGGTTTTTTAATGATTTTTAAGCACAGGGAGAAAATTAACATTTGAAAAATCGGTAATGTAATAATTCAGCAAGAAAAGCAACATTGTAACAATGCACGGAACGAACCAACACACAATCATCCGTGACTGATAACTGGCGGACCATCCTCGTGCCTTCTCCTGCCAGACGGAGGGATGCGAGTGCACTGCGCTCAGGTGCGGAGTGTGGAACGGCAGGAGAGGAGAAGGACATCCATTCAGCTCCCTCAGTCATGCTAGTCTGCTGATTTCTCGTTCAGTATGCACTGCCCGCTCATGTGCCCACCTCCAATTTGTCACTTGAGTCGTCGTCTTTACACAGTCCAGATGTACCTGTGACTCACGTAGACTTTTCATTGCTCTGTGCGGTTTTGGCTGCTTTTCTATATATAATCCACTAAGACACCCGACCACCCAGTGGGAGCGTATGAATCGCACTTAGTGGGAATTCCACGGTTTGCAGCCCGAATGGGGTTCAACGGCTTACCCACGCCGGGTAGACACACGCTCAATGTCATGAATAATTATTTATTGAATGCTAAACACTTCTGGAAAGACACGGTTGTCTAAGACGGGTTGATGTGAGGATACAACAGTAAGCGAATGAAAAGATGGAACTCTGGAGAGAGCAAAATACAACACAATAGTGAACCCGTGTCATAACAAACACCGCATAATTATTTATTGATGATTGAACACTTCTGGAAAGACACAGTTGTCTAAAAAGGGAGTGTTTGAGGATACAACAGAAAGTGAATGAAAAGATGGAACTCTAGACTTTTCATTGCTCTGTGTGGGTTTGGCTGCCTTTCTATATATAATCCACCAAGACATCCGACCACGGTGGGAGGGGGGTGTGTACAAAGTGCAGGAGCATCTAAGAAGACGCATGTTTGTCGCGGATGCGAATTGCTGTATGTAGCGTGTAAAACAGTTTGCTATGGTGCACGCGGTCATGCATCGTAACCGAAAATTTGGTTTTTAAAGACTGCTTACTTTATTGTGTTTTAACCTCAGTTGTAAAGGAATGTTTTAAGGAACCTATGGGATACCCCTCGGCTGCTTTTCAATATATAATCCGCCAAGATACCCGACCACGGTAGGAGGGGGTTTTGCACAAAGGGTAGGGACGTAATGAGTGGGAGCGTATGAGTCACACTTAGTGGGAATTCCACGGCTTGCAGCCTGAATGGGGTTCAACGGCTTACCCACGCCTCTCTGCGCTGGGTAGACACACGCTCAATCTCGTGCATAATTATTTATTGAATGCTAAACACTTCTGGAAAAACACGGATGTCTAAAACGGGTTGGTGTGAGAAAACAACAGTAAGTGAATGAAAAGATGGAACTCTGGAGAGAGCAGAATACAACACAATAGTGAACCCACGGCATAACAAACACCGCGTGGCTCAGATGTGCATGTGGACTCTTAGCACAGATGAAAGGGACTAACTGGGTGGTCAGTGAGTTTTTGCGTCCGGGCAAATGGGCAGGCAGTGTGAATGCCTAGAGTGCGAGGGTAGATGCCAGCCGGTGAAAAAGGAGTGTTGGTGGGCAGGAAAACGTCTTCCGTGTTCCTGCAGGAGCATCTAAGAAGACGCATGTTTGTCGCGGATGCAAATAGCTGTATGTAGCGTGTAAAACAGTTTGCTATGGTGCACGCGGTTGTGCGTCATAACCGAAAAGTCGTTTTTTAAAGACTGCTTACTTCATTGTGCTTTAACCTCAGTTGTAAAGGATTGTTTTAAGGATCCCATGGGATACCCCTCGCAAACCATTTCACACGCTGCATATGGCGATTCACCTCCGCGAGAAACATGCCTCTATGAACAGTCAACGTAGCTCGGAGGGGCATGACATGCACATGACATTAACCTGACCTGCACTGCATGTGGCCTCTACAACAGACGAATATAAATGACGCCATTTTTTCTGTGTTGTCGCGTCCGTGTTGGTGGGCGTGGCCCTACGAGTTGTCGTCGTATCCAATGGTCTTGGAGTTGATGGGTGTGGCTCCTTCCTGCGTGCACCATAGGTGTCTCCCTTGTCGGCGGCATAGTGAATCCACGCCCCTTCCGGCGTGCTTTCCATGGTTGTCTTGCCTTAGTGAATTATATATATAGATGCATAGAATAATATATTTTTATTAGTTTTTCTGTCCCCCCCGGCCATTGAACCTTACTCTTATTCGATGTTAATGTTGATTTATTTTGTTTTATAATTGTGTCTTTCAATTTTCTATTCTTTAATATGTAAAGCACTTTGAGCTACTGATTGTATGAAAATGTGCTATATAAATAAATGTTGTTGTTGTTGTTGTTGTAGTTTGGTGTTTATGTAAAAGGCTGGATTTGTGGTGTCTAATTTTTTAATGTTTCTAACAAAAAGTTGCAGATGAAATAGTAGTTTTGGCATTTGGTTTTCTCCTCTCTTGTGGATTGTGCTTTTTGTTTTAATTCTCCTGCTCTGGTTATAATTTATTTTTTCCAGTTTTTGTTTGTTGGATTTTATTCACTTTAGACTTGTCTTCTTGGTAGATCTCTTTGGTTTTATTTTATTGTGCCTTTCCTGTTTTTTCTTTGTAATCATTTTATAATCCTGTGAGGAATGACTGGCATCTTTACCCGGCTGGAACACCTCCTTAAAGAAAGGACAGGGGGAGATGACTTTTGAAGGGCTCTATGTCCCCCCAGGTTGCAACAGAGCCTCATATTCCCTCATGGCCTCTATGGGAATTGCTATTTGTCAGCTCAGCCCTGTAGGGTTCCGTGGATGCCACAAGGAGGAGCTGCGGGAATTGCAGACCCCCTACTTTGGGTTTCCGCCACACCTGGGAGTAATTCCAGACCTCCCTAACGAGCCACATGGAGCCAGCTGCCTCTTAGAGAAGAGCCAGAGTCGGGAGGATGTAGATGAAGCTTGCTGAAGGAGGAGTAGAGGTGGAAAGACAGACAGAGAGGAGAGAGAAGTGCTTTTGTACTGTGCTGCTGTGGGGAACAATTTAGGAAACATTTCCCCATCTAAATAAGCATGTGTGTTGCTGTACTTGTGTCTGTGTCTGTTGTGTCGGGTGTTCAGGGAGCTGTGGACCCCCTGCAGGTCACAATTGTTTTTAATCTTCTACATGAATGTTTAAATATTCAAGCAGCTTTGTTTGGTTTTATTTCACCAGAATTTTTTTATGCTTTTCCCTTTTTCTCTCATTGATTTTGTTACTTTAAAAGACTTTAGCTCATTTAGGCCTTAAGCCTGCCTACTGAGTTTGTGGCCATGCATCCTGAGATGGTGAGGATTACTATGTTGGAGCTGTCCTGGGGCCTCATGTATTATGCTGCTTAGTTGTAGAATTCAGACTAAAACGTGACTAAATTCAGATGCACAAAACCACGCGTAAGCCAACGTCCATGCACTTCCACTCCATAAATCCTGATCAGTGTGAAATGTGACGCATGTACATGCACTTGCAGCCTCACCCTGACTCCTCCCAGAATTTTGCATATTTTAATATGCAAATAAATAGAAATATCACCTTCTGTTCAGTGTTTGATTAAAAGACAATGGCAAAAGCATATGGAAAAAGAACAATTTTCCTTGAGAAGTGAAGGCAAGGAAAAACATACAATTTGTTGGCTTAAGTAGTGGTATAAGCAACAAAAGCATAGCGGAGACACTCAAAAGTTCAAGTTCAGAAAGTCGCATGGTGCCCGAAAGAAAAGAGGAGTTGACGTGAAAAAGTGAGTAACCACCAATCAAAATACTGATTAATAAAAGAAGGTGCAGCACATTTAAAAAGAATTTACAAAACACAATAAATGTATGGTCAGATACATCATTATTATATAAAGCACTATTAACAGAGTGCACCATTGTGTTCCCACCTTTCTGTTAATCGTCTGGTTATTCTGTTTCAGGTAATATTATGGTCAGGCGGCGATGGTGCTGCTGTGCCAAGCCCATCTATGGGGGCTGGCTGCACACACACCTCTGCCTCAGAAACCGCTGGGTGACCATCTGGCTGTGTGCTGATGGACTGTTCTGAAGTCACAAAATGCAACAGTGGATGCTATAAGAGATGTGGCCAAAGAACGAAGGAAAATTAGGGCTGTACTATGTGATATTGACCATAAATTATATGAATTAGTTAAAAAATAAATGCTGCATTACCTGTGTTTACATTCTGCAAAAGTTAGAAAATGCAAAAATGGCCGTTGATTCAAGACAGATGACGATGTGAAGAAAGTGCATTGAGAAAGTTGGAGACTACATTGAGAAATGGCATTATCAGTTTTGTTAAGGTTCATTCCATTTTCTAATAAATCCTATTTTCTAACTTTAGCTTGACTCCCCCTCGTACCATCCTATATAGCTGGCATGGCACACCTCAGTGATGATTGAGAAATACCTGATCATTCAGCCAGTTTATATTGAAAAGCTGCTGTGGCTAAAAACCCGAGAGTGGACAGAACTTGCAAAGGAGCAGGTAGAGCACAATTCCTCAAAGTCTGCCTTTGTAAAGCTGGCGCCAGTTCAGCACACAGCTCCAAGGAGATACCTCTTGAAAATCGAAATTGACTTAGAAGCCAGTCATCATCATCTATAAATACACATTATCTTCTAATTCTTCCATTTGCAATGTCTTCTAACAACACTAAAGCATCTATGATAGTTGGAATAGTTTGGCCATGTCGTGCACCATTGTATTGTTATAGAATGATTACAATCAAGTGAATTAAATTTGTAAATGATATGTAATTAATTTCGGCGCATTTGATAAAACCTGCATCATAGATGTGAATCTAAAAAAAGAAAAGCCGACTACAGAAACAGTATCTGCTTTGACGTTGGGTGCTGCCAGTCTGCAAAACTGAGCAGAAATGTGCGTACACAAGGGGGAGGCTGCCGTGAAAATGTGTGTGGCTTTATGCCAAGTTTAGTTTTTATATATCTTGAAGTGAGTGTGGAAATGGACATACGCAACATTTTTGTGTGTACATACAGTTTATACATGAGGCCCCTGGTGTGAAGAGCAGATCTAGCTTGTGCTTTTGTGGCCTACATCCATCTTTGTGATATTTTTAAATGGTGGGATCACAATGGTACACTCTGTTAATAGTGCTTTGTATAATAATGATGTATCCGACCATACATTTATTGCATTTTGTAAATTCTTTTTAAATGCATTGCACCTTCTTTTATTAATAAGTATTTTGATTGGTGGCAAATTTGTTACACTTCAGAGCAAAGCTCTTGATGTTCACAATCCGCCTTCTATAGCTTTTAGATTTACTGGCCTGCTAAGCATACTAGAACCTACAAAGACACAGTGTACTTTGAATTCTTCTTTATAATTAATTGTTAGATCCAGGAAACTACTAAATTTCCTTCTCTGCCTTCATTAAAACAGAGCTCTGTGCCCGTATTTATCAAACTAAATGTCTGAATAGGGTAAGAATTTGTCTACCTCAAAGTAAGGCATTGAAGTAGTCGGACAGAAAAGCATCCAAGCCCCAGTCCCAGAAAGGAGTTCCCATTTGAGAATGACCGACCCCAAGATGCAAAATGAAGGCATTTTGAAGTTTTCTTCAGATACTAATAATAAGACTTTAACACAAAGATGATAATAATAAAAATTAAAAAGATAATAATCAACATCTTCATCATCATCAAAGAAGAAGAATCAAAACATAATATGGTAGAATTTTGTGCTAAGCTGCACAGGGACAAACACACCAAATGAGAGTAAAGCCCTAATAACAGGCACTTTTATTTAATGATGAATGACCCACAGCTGGACTTTCAGAAGAATTATTTTCCTGCTGTCCTGATCAAGGGGAATGACTCGTAAATTAATATTTACTGTGTACTGAAACTAGCCATGACTTTTCCAGTGCTGTTTCTAAAGTTGTGTTCACTTTTCCTGTGTTCCCGATTGTTTTCCACTGTGCCATGCCATGCCTCCCTCTGTAATCCCCTCTTATCTTCTGTGAGGCTCTATTTATCCAATGCCCCAGGGGTCTCTACCTACCTTCTGGAACCTTCCCCAGGGTTGTAAACTGTAAAGTGAATATTCCAGAGGTTGGTAGAATGTAGAGCTCTTCGTACCTGTCTGACATTTCGCTGTCAGTCACCCCATCCAGGCCTATCTGTCTTCAGGTTTATATGCTGGCTACTACAGTACAGTTCACATCAATGCACCTGTGTGTTGATACCATGGTATCACTAGCGTTTCACATATGCGTGCTCATAAACACTTGGGGTAATAATCTTTATGTGTGTGTGTGATGATCCAGGTTAGCTCCATGCTCCCTCTTCCATTTGAGAGCCTCTTGAACCTGAAACACTGATAGTCATAGACTGAGATGAGACCCAATGCTGCCTTCTAAAACTGACATCTCCACTGCTTATCCCCACAACAGAGGAGACACCCAACCAACATGTGCAGCCATCTTTAATTTCCTGTCTCAGGTCCCCATTGCCTGGTCTTTTGCATCCCTGGGGAAACATGCCAAGACGCACTCATGTCTCCCATTGCCAGTCCCTCAGCGTACGTGGGAGACACCACATATTGGGCTGCTCCTACTTCCCAGTATTCCTCAACAGCAGAGCTCATTCTTCAGCTCCAGGCTCCTCTCCCCGAGGCTCACTCCTGACCACCTGCCTCCATCCTTCTTTCTCATGGGCTCTCCCAATCCTGCCTCTCACTCTTTCTTTCTCCCACTTTAACCTCCTTCTTTCCCTTTCGTTTTCTCTGTTCTTCATTCTTCCTTCATTTTCTGTTCTCCTCCCTGCCGTGCAGATTCCTCTTATATTGGCTTACCTTATTGATCGCAGGTATTATACGCCGTTCACTACGAATGAGGCACCTGACTGACACACACTTTCGCATGTGTATGCCGGATCAGCCAGGCACCCCAACCATTCCCAGAGCAAAATGCACTTGCACACACCTGCACCCAACTGGAGCCTGAACTTCCCGGGTTGTAATTATTAATTTAAAATTACACTTCACCACACACCATTCATCACAACATGCCAATCTGCATGAATGCAGCTTGCTTTAACAATAACTCAATTGGAGTGGTGGGGAAATATATGAATCTGAATATTCCCTCACACATTGTGAGGACGAGAGTGTTTGGTACAGAATTTGGAAAATGCACTACTGCATTGTCCCTGGGGCAAAGAAACACTTTGATTTCAGCTGACGGAGCATGTTTTCTTCGCCCAGATCAAGCGGTTACTTGACATACAGGATTTCTTACGAATATTATTCAACACTTGTCAGATCAAAATCTTTTTGTGAGTTTCAAAAACATTCCACCTTTACCAAGCCGTCCAAGCCAATCTCTTCCTGAACACCATCTTCTGGCAGCTCCTAGCAGAGGTAGCCTCAGGGGTGTGTGGGGTCTCGGGCTGACCAACCCCACGCGGGGGCCTGTTCCGTCAAACACTGTTACCGGTATGTGTGGACTGTATAAACTTGCAAAAATAATGTTATCATACACCGGATTTTCTCATTACAGTATTCAGCTACATTTTTACAAGATAACATGCGGACTTTATCAAAATTTAACTGGAGAATATAACTTGACAAATCTGCTCGAATGGGACACACAAACCTCAAAAGCAAGGCCCCCTTAGGCGCAGGGCTTGGGGCAGTTGCCCCACTTGCCACCCTCAAATGCCGCTCTTGGCTCCTAGCAGGTCAGGACAGCTCACAAGCTCTCTGACATCCTGGTGAATAAATTCCTAAATTAGGAAAATTGATCAAAAGTTTTCACACCTATTCCTAAGAGTAGAGGCAAAACTTCATCATTCTGAGATTTTTGCACCACTTTGAATCATTTTCCTACTTTAAGATGCTTGATAAATATGGGCACTGGATCATTTTTTAGCCTACTTGTCTTTCTTCCAGGTTGTTCCAAAGACTCAGTGGTTTACCAGTGATTTTTCAAAACTATTCCATGACATCTTGATGCGTTTATTCATTCATTTAATAATCCACCTCTCTGGTTTGGATCAAAAAATGAAATAAACCCAAGACTGGGTGCAAATTTAGAATTGCCAGTTAATGTCACAAGTAAACCTGGAGAACCAATAAATTTAAAAAAATCACACAGACAAGGGGAAAAGATGTCAGCTCAACACAGATATTCAATCTCATGACTCTGGTGTGGTGAGGCCGCAGTGTGTACTATTGTATCAACATGGCACCTCCCGGACATTTCTAGGAAGGCCAGTCCTCATTACCAATACATTTGTCTGAAAGGCGAAAAAAAGAGAATTCTAGTATTTCCAAAGGTTGCACCTTGACATTTGTATTGTGATGATGTTTGACCTTGGAAACAGGTCCACAGACAGTCTCCTCGGAGCAAGTGAGCTGCTGAAATCAGTACGCCAGACCTGAGTGCTTTCATATATCTGCTATTTGAAGAGATCAGCTGTGCACTGTAAGACCCCCACAACGCAACCCCCAATAGAATAGATGATTTAATGTATCTGAAGATGTAAGTGAGTTGGATCACAGCCTGCTGACATCAGATCCCAAGGCCCCAGGGCAGAGCCAGCTAACCGCTGCCTGGCCGTGATAGTCAGACTTAATGGCTTCATGAGAGGAAACAGAGCGTGACATGCGGCACACAACACGGGGCAAAGCCAGACGCATGGCTATAGTGCCCACTCACCAAAATGAGACTTGCTGTCAGGTTTACAACCCCAGCTGTACAATTCTCCAGATATCTTATTAATTATTGAGAGCCTTTTTTTTAAACTTTGCAACACATTTTTCTTTACATAACACTCACCATATGACTGTGCTGCCCGATGATGGAGGTTAATTGTGCTTCCACAAGTCATTTTTAAAATATGCTTTTCCTTTAAAGGGTCAAATAAATGAGAAGCAACTTCTGGACAGGATGCCAGATCATTCCAGTGTGCGCTAGCACTTTACACCCACAACCTAACCTGTACAGCTTTGAGATGTGGGGATAAACTGGAGAACTTGGAGAAAAAGAAAAGGTGGCATCTTCACTCTACTTGTACGCGAGCTGGAATACAAGACTGGATTGCCGAACTTGACAGCCGGTTGGAAAGCCAGTTAAAGGTCTCAGAATTAAAAAGAAAGTGGGACTATAAGAGCCTAACACTCAACCCATGTCTCCAGTGGAAAGTCAGTGTTCAGAGATCACAAGTGAGGAGTAACTCTCAGATCATCTGTAGGTCAGGGTTTCTGTTTGTCCTATAATATCATCTAAAAATTAAGCTTTTTTAAATATAGTGCCTTTCACTACAACACCACAAGATGTTTAATAAAGCAAATCAATTCCAAATTTGCTCCTTTGTGGGTGAACAGCAAGTCCCAGTACCCAAAAGCAACATGTTGTGGCCACCAAGCATTCAGATTCCAGTGTCAAGAAGCTGAAATCCACCATTGGAATGGAAAATAACAGGGAAGTGCTGCACTCTCTGTATTGTCGATTTGCTTCAGAAACCATCTTTTCCAATTTTCCCATTTCTTTTCCTAATTCTTTTATCCATTTTGCAACCTGCATATGAAGATCAGGGTCATCGTGAACCAGTGACTAATCCCACTAGTACTGGGCCCAAGGTGAAAACCAGTCCTGGAAGGCGTATCAGTCCATCTCAGGGCACATGTCCTCACCCGTCAGTACCTGGGCACTCCTGCTACTCGTCTGCTTAAGTCTGTTCATGGAAGTCCAGTTGCTGTAATACCTAAGAAACACATCAATCGGTTACAATTAGTGCAGAATTAGAACAGCCACAATCTTAACTAGGAAAAGAAAATCTGAGCCCATCTCACCAGCTTTAATGTCGTCACATTGGTTACATGTGTCGTTCAGAATTGACTTTAAAAAACCACTAATGGTTTACAAAGCCTTAAATAATCTCGCTCCTTCATATATTTTGAAATTAGGGTTAGGGTTAGGGTTAGGGCCTGTCCCTCTACACCTCAAATAGAAACCTTAGATCTTCTAATGATGGCCTGCTTATAATTCCAAGAGCCAAGTTTGAAAGAAATGGTGAGGTGGCTTTTTGCTGTTATGCACCTAAAATCTGGAATACCAGGCTAATACTGTGGAATAGTTTAAAAAACTGCTAAAATTTTATTTATTTTAATTTGGCTTTTTTTGTAGCTACATTTTAGTTGTACTCCTAATAGACTATACAGGCATAGAATTATATGTTTCAGAGATCTGCTGTTTATACTAATCCCCACTCTTCTCTGCTGTCTTTTCCGGTTCTTCTGTGGTGGCAATTTACATGAGATGATGGAATGAAGGTGGGTGTCTCAGCTCTCCATGTGATCAACTTTATCGAATCCTCTTACGTGAAACCTGAAAACAAAGAGGATTTATTTAGGAATATTAATGTTAGGTAGAATGCTGTGAATATACATATGCTGATGTCTCAGTCTGGACAAATCATCAGTGATGTTCCTGGAATCATTGGGTGTTTTAGGTTTTTCAACATCATACACCTCCTTCCTGGTGACCCCACTGAAGTTGATCAGACCCCAGCGTGTGTCAAGACAGCTTGCTACTCTGACCCCATGGCTCTCCTCTCCTGAGCCACAGCCTCTCTGTCACTTTGAGGGTGTTATGGATGGCTCTCCTCTTCCTAATTCCTTCAATGCCTAAATTACTAGAAGTGCTAACCAGAGAATGAGCCCTGAATCCCCTGCATCTGACAGCCACTGGAAGACACCTAGCTCTCCATCCTGACTGCTGACAAATGGTGACCACTTCCACGTACTTATCAAACTTCTCTTCGAAGGCTTAGCCCAAGCAATCTTCCCATGGAACTGTTAGCTCCAGCAGTACGACTTGCTTGGTGGATTCAGACACAGAGAACTTATCTGGTCTTAGAGTGGTGGCTGCAATGTGGCTGGGGAACATCAGCTGCTGTCTGTGGTCCACCAACAACTGCCTGTCTCTTGCTGATGCCAGGATGCCTGTAGATGACGTTCCTTTGGTGGGATTGGGCAGCTCTCCAGCTCTGACAAAGGTGATGGCTAAAGTACGGTTGTTTCCAATTTCCTAAAAAGTGGACCCTGGATGGTTACGTGCCTTGCTCAGGGTCACAAAGTGGTTGGGAATGACACATGACATCAGCTTTATACTTTACAGAGTAATGCCTCAGCCACCAGGGAGCCATACTTCCTTCAAAATAAAACATTGATATGATACCAATATAATATAATACAATAATATTATTATATTGTAATACCTTAAAAATGTATATCATACCATTAAAAGAAGCACCCAAGGTATTAAAACAGGTTAAGACATTCATTAATACAATTTACAATACAATAAATTTTTGTATAGCCCAAAATCACACAAGAAGTGCAGCAATGGGCTTTAACAGGCCCTGCCTCTTGACAGCCCCCCAGCCTTGACTCTCTAAGAAGACAAGGAAAAACTCCCAGAAAAACCCTTGAAGGGAAAAAAATGGAAGAAACCTTTGGAAAAGCAGTTCAAAGAGAGACCCCTTTCCAGGTAGGTTGGGCGTGCAGTGGGTGTCAAAAAGAAGGGGGTCAATACAATACAATCCACAGATCAGAACAAATCCACAAGACAGTATAAAAATAAAAATTTTACAAGTACGGACCAGAATTTAACAGTAGATGATATCACATAATATGATTTGGATTTGTTTAGAGTCCTGGAGACCTCATCCATCAAGCTGCCTCCCCCATTTGGCCATTCCACAGCTGAAACAGCACAGTGCTCGGCCAATCCGATGAAAGGACCCCTCTACCCCACAATTCCTGCGATCCTCCATCAGGGATGACTTTACCTTAGGTAGGCAAAAAAATTTGGCAGGTGGGCTGTAGCACCGAGTGCCATATTTGGGTACAGAGAAGAGAAGCAGAATAGGTGAGGGTTAGTATCCATTTCTAACTATCACGTTACTTATGTTTTAGTGCTAATAATTAACAACAGAGATGCAGTCTGTACAGTTAATCAGCAGCTCTAGTCAGGATTAGCTAAACTGAAGTTGTGAGTCTTCAGCTGGGATTTAAAAGCTGAGACCGAAGGGGCATCTCTTATAGAAGCAGGCAGACCATTTCACAGTTTAGGGGCCCTGTAACTAAAAGCTTGATCTTCTACTGTTATTTTATTAATCCTTGGAGTCATAAGCAGACCGGCATCTTGAGATCTTAATGTGTGCTCTGGTTTGTAAGTCTTGATAAGTTCAGACAAGTAAGCCAGACCTTGGCCATTAATGCTTTATATGTTAAAAGGAGGATCTAAATCTCTTAATCTAACGCTGAAGTCACAATACGTGACTTTTAGTCGTTGCTTATGTCAGACTTGATACCTACAGTTGGTGATCTCATCTCCGGACCACGTCGATTTACTTGACTGATAGCTGTCATATTCTCCCCATTTTGTGACAACCAATAACGTGCAGCCTGGCGAAGCTGGCAGTGTATGAAGGGTTATTAGCTATGGCGATTTGAGCTGTAGTCTCGGCCCTGTTTTTTCTTTTTCTCCCATTCTGCTGTAGCACATAAAACATGAGGCATCAGGCCAACAAGCGCCTCTTCTGTTTGTGAGGTCCAAAATACACATGTTCATTATTCCTTGTCACTGCATTATGCATTGTGTAAAGGAATTAGTCTCAACACACAAAGAAGTTTTGGGGCAGCCACCCTTATATTGTCCCTGGCTGCAAAAGGGTAACAAATAAAGCAAGCAGTGCTCTGTTTGAGTTCAAAAGCTGAACTGATTCCAGTGTTGAGATGATGACAGTTCTCAATGCCAAAATCAGAAGTGATGTCAATAAAAGGCAACAACTGGAAGTGACGTCATTCTTGGCACCAGAACCGGAAGTGACATCATTCTTATCACCGGAACAGGAAGTGGCATCATTCTGGGCGCCAGGAGTGATGTCGTTGCTGTTAAATCAGGTAGATTTTCCCGTATTTGGCCTGCAGAGATAACAGAAGTAAGTTCAGTGCACTCCACCATCCCCTGGCCTGGCAGGTACAGTAATTACCTCCACTTGGTCCACTCAGCTTTCTCCTAATCGCACATGTGTGACATTGTACATCTGGGTGGGAGAAGCTTGGTTGTCAACTCTTATGCACATAGAGCCCACCTCTATGACTAAAGTGAAAATCAAACCTGTTTCGTTTTGTTGGAGTGAGTCGCTGGACATATCACGTTATGCGGCCAGCTGACTGGAGTGCATCACTGAGTGCCTACGACTTGAAAAGATGATGGCTATGAATAAAAATCATTGGAAAAGTCATGTAATGTGACATGGCCTTAACCCCTTATCCATTTGGGGATCCCAGAGCCTTAATCAAAAATGTTGCTGTTTATAGTGCCTTTCAGGAGTGAAAATGTTCTCAAGATAGCTTACAGGTGTAGTACTTTTATTTATTGCGTGTGTTTCTACAACCAAAGTACTGGCAGGTGAGTTGATTTAGCTGAGGGTCACTCAATGAGTCAGGGGTGTGGACCTTGTGGTTTAGAGTCCTAAACTCCACCACATAATTCACCTCCTAATGAGTTGTGCTTTGACTTAATAAACAGATGGTGACTGTTAGGCGTCTGGCTTTGCTAGTCAGCTTGATTGAGCTTTGCATTTTGGTGGAGCCGACAGCAGCCTTACATCTCTAGATGAGTAACAGAAGCTGGCTTTGTGAACCAAGATCACTACACATGCACACACACCGAGTGTGGTGAGATCTAAATTTGCATAGCCTGTCAAAAGTGATTTATTACATTTTTTGTTTGATAAAATACAGACGATACAGTGAGTCATATCAAATTTGAGGTGAGATTAGCATTTTCGGAATCCCCTCTGTGAAAGCCTCTGGTTACATTTGTGGATACTATTGTTATTTCAATGTGGATTAATGTCTCTCCATTAAGATCCCTTACAGCTGGAAATGGACGGGTATGAAGAATGAATGGTGCACGTGTAGCTTATCCCGAAAGGTTTAGGAAGAACGAATACAGACCGTTCTATGGTATGTGTTCAAGTCAGGCGTATAAGGTAAAGTGAAATCCTTAGAAATCGCCACTCTTTGATGCTTTAGTCATTTGGTTATTGGTTAACTGGCCTTGTATCTTACAAAAGGACCATGGTGAAGGCTGGTCCAGACCAGGCATCAACAGAAAACAGCAGATCAAAATTAGCTTTCAAAAGTTCCAAAGAAGAGATCTCAAGGATCTTTGTGGCACATGTGGTTTTGAAAACTTCACAAAGTGTTTTGGAGCAAATTGTAGACTTGCTGATTAATCTAGCAGGCACATCCTTGAGGTTTTTTGAGGAAAACAGAATAACCAAGGTGAAAATGACAACAGACAACAGCCAGGCACAGAAATTAAATTCAGAAATTAAACTCTATATGTGAAGCAGCAAAACATAAGAAGCCATTTTCAGTATTGGTCCTACAGTTTTTCTGTCTTTACTGAGCCCCAAGGCAGCTGCTGATCTGCCGATATGTTGTCACCTTGTGTGACTATGGCATCCACCCAGCTGTTCCTGGAATTTGTTCTGTTGTTTCATTGCAATTGGATTCACTTGAGCTACCTCTTTGTCTGCTGAACACTGATGGCCTTCATCCCAGACTCTGATGTGGTTCTCTTTTTTTACTCAGAGTGTCAGCAGAGACAAGGACAGTGGCACAGTGGTTAACACAGCCACCTCACATCTCCCGGATTCTGCGCTTCAATTTTAGTCCATGCTTTTGATTTCTGTGTTCCAATGGATTGCAATGAAGCTGCTTTTAGCTGTGCTTATGTGGTCTCTTCATTATTTCAAACTTGCCCAGAATGTTCAGGTTCACTTCGGCTTGTCACCTTGTCTAATTAATTAGGCTTAAGAGCATGGATCCTTCCCCCACCTCACTATGTGATCCTGTTCAAGTCACTTAACCTGGCAGCGCTCCATAATAATAAAGAATGTGCCCCTGTACTGGTCCTGCTTGGCACCTCATCCTGCTGGGACAGGCGTCAGTCCACTGGATTTGGATTAACTGGCTTTGAAAATTTGCGGAGGACTGTGAAGGGTTTGGGTGGTGGTCTTGGAATGAGTAATGTAAAAACAAAATGAATCTGAAAATAAGGAAGTGATTAAAGTGGCCTTTTCCTACATGCACACTTCTTTTACTCCATTGTTAATTGGCCAGATGTCAATTTTTATATTATAAGGACTTTGATTTCCTAAGATCTGAGTATGTGGATCATTGACATTCATTTCAGTTTTACTGCGTGTTTAATTTAACTTGTCTGTACATTCCTGTCATTATAAAGCTGTAAATCTGTGTGACGCTCAGAGCCAGTTCCAGTGAGGGGCGCTATACAACATTACCATCCATCCATCCATTATCCAACCCGCTATATCCTAACTACAGAGTCTCTACCCCTAACCCTAAGCCTAACCCTAACTACAGGGTCCCGGGGGTCTTCTGGAGCCAATTACAGCCAACTCAGGGTGCAAGGCAGGAAACAAACCCCATGCAGGATGCCAGGCCTCCGCAGGGTGCACAAACACCCACACACCAAGCACACACAAGGGACAACTTAGGATCACCAATGCACCTAACCTGCATGTCTTTGGACTGTGGGAGGAAACCCACACAGACACAGAGAGAACATGCAAACTCCACACAGGGAGGACCCAGCAAGCGAACCCAGGTCTCCTAACTGCGAGGCAGCAGCACTACCCACTGCACCACCGTGCCACCCTATACAACATTACATTGAATTGAATTGATTTAATTTGCTAGATAAACATTTTTTCCTCTGTGAAGATCAAGGACTATCTGAACAGTAAAAATGCATAAGGAAGGAGGAGCCAACCATGGATGGCACACCAGTGTGCCCAGGTACACGTGCCATTCCAGACGGATACTTTGGAGTCACCAAGCCACCTAACGGTGTATCTTCAGGTGGTGACAGGAATTCAGAGCGACCTGGAAAATCCACATGAACATAAGTAGAACATGGCACCTCCATACAGAGGGCACACCAAGGGGGAAGTGAAGTACTGAGAAGAGGCCGAATTACATCGTGCACCACCATGGCTTTGTAACTTGCATTGGACCTTACAACTTTAATTGTGTTGAAAAATACATTTTCACCCCCATAACACAGAAGCTGTATACATTGGAAAAAAATGTTTTGAATATTTGGTATAATTTTTTTTAATATATTTTTATTGAATTCAAATATGAAAAACATTTTTTCTTGCATGTGATGGAAAAAATGACGATTCGTTTTTTGTTTTTGCACTTTAATTAACTAAATATCAGAATTTTATTTTAATGACAATTTGTTTGAATTTACTGTTTTCTAATATTAGCATCTACGTTTCTACATTTGATCGATAATAAGGTCAGAATAGACCTAGAATTGAAAATGCTGAGCAGACATACCATAGCCAAGGCATGCACAATTTCCACGCTTTCTCTGCAAGTGGGACAGCACATCTGGGAATTGACAGATTGGACTGGACCGGGCAACAAAAAAAAACTACAGCTTGGTGCCAAAAACATCATCAGACCTAGCTTGGTGCATCCAGGTAAAGTGCTGCTACCACCGCTTCACATTAGCCTTGTTGTAATGAAGTATTTTGTCAAAGCCTTTTCAAAAGATGGCGCCTGTTTGATGAATTTGTGCTGAACGCTTCTGGGTTTGTCTGGGGCTGAATTGAAAGAGGGCCTATTTTCCAGATCTGATATTAGAAATCAGATTTCTGATTCAGAATTTGATGGTGCCATGAACAACCTGAAACAAGGGGCTTAAGTGTCATTCAAAGAAGTCATTTTGAAGTCTTTAGGTAATGATAATGATCCAAATTGTAAAGAAATTGTGAAAAGGAATTGTGCCAATGAGTCTCAAAGTTCTCTTTCGGATTTGCATTTTACATTTTTTCCCCGAATATCCTGGAGTGGTGACTGAGGAGCAGGATGAAAGATTCAAATCAGGATATCCAGGACATGGAAAGAATGGACCAGGGATGTTGGGATGTCAGTCTGATGGCGGACTACTGCTGAATGATTAATGAGGACGTACCGGAAAAAAATGGGCCACCAAAAGAAGTTTTGGACCAAAAAAAAAGGAAGAAGTGAGAAAAAATGGAGATGTTAAATGTAAGCCAATAGATATGTACTGTTATTTATTTTATATGTATGTTTAAAATACTAGATTGAGTAATTATTTTCATGGTAAGTGGATTTAGAACAGAGGTTCTCAGTCTCGGTCGTGGGTCCCACTGTGGCTGCAGTTCTGAGCAACTTCTGTTTTAATTGGACTGCTAGCCTAATGAAGTGAGCTGTCATTACCCAGATCTTGTGTTTTGGAGTCAATGTTAAAGTTACAAAACTACGTTTGTAGTGAGAAGTCAAGTAAAATGAAATAAAAGGTGTCCTTTTGCTTGACTTCTCATTACATCCATAATGGCTAACACAGTATACCTTAGGTTGTCAGGGAAGCCAGGGGCCATGACCCGGCCGGGACGTCATGAGGGACCGGATGTGGGTCTGTGCCCACCCTGGATCACGTGGGGGTCACCTTCCTGGTTGTTTTGGGGGCCACGTGGTCACCGCCAGGAGGCGCCCCAATGCCTTGGGGACCTGTTACCCCAGCACTTCCGCCACACCAGGAAGTGCTGGGGGGAAGAATTAGGACGGCGCCCGGAGAGCTGCCGGGAACACCTGGGGCTCATCCGGGGACTCTATAAAAGGGGCCGTCTCCCATCATTCGAGGCTGGAGTCGGGAGGTGGAAGGACGAAGCTCAGGAGAGCTGTGGAGGCAGCCCGAAGAAAGGCATTGTGGCCAGGATTGTGTGATTGGGGTAATTGTGCACGTGACTGGGGTCTGAGTGACCATTGAACTTATTGTAAATATTGTAAATAAACGTGTGGTGGTATTTTAACAACATGTCTGCCTGTCTGTGTCCGGGTCGGCTCCACAAGGTCTAAAAACTAAGTTTGGTAAATTTTTATTAAAATGTACTAAACAGTTGTAATAGAAATGTATTTTTTACTTTTTAATAATATTTTCATTCTGACTTTCATTGTTCTATTCCAGGTTTTCTGGTCCATTATTTACTAATTAGTGGGTCTGACGCTGAAGCAGTGGCAGCCTTTCATCTTTCTGTGTTGTTTTTTCCAGGTGTCTGCTCTGCTTCTTTTTAATTGTCATTATTGGGACACAGCAAAAGAAGCAAACTACACAGAGAAAGGTCAAAATTATAGAAAAAAATGAGTTAAGCATTTAAAGATATTGAAAAAGTAAAAATACTTCTAAATATTTTATAAATGTAAACTCATACTGTTGTGAATTCCTGAATGTAGAACAAGAAGACCAGCTAATTAAAGGAGATCAGCTATTATTACTGATTGTGAATCTGATTGGAACAAAAGCCTGCAGCCACAGAGGGTCCCCAGGACGGAGTTTGAGAGCCCCCAATTTTGAAGAATATTGTATACATGAATAAAATGTGTCACTTGTACAGTAGATTAAAATTCTTCTTGGTTTTGTACTCAAATGTGATGTGAATAGAAACATTCTTATTAATTTTTTGTGTTAATAAAACCAAATAAAAATAACTGTTCGCAATTAAAACAATTTTATGAGTTTAATTTTGCAGGCCTGTGTAATTTATACGGTGGGTTGGCGCCCTGCCCAGGATTGGTTCCTGCCTTGCGCCCTGTGTTGGCTGGGATTGGCTCCAGCAGACCCCCCGTGACCCTGTGTTCGGATTCAACGGGTTGGAAAATGGATGGATGGATGTAATTTATACTGATACGCAGTGACTAATAACACAGAAAGTCAGCTGTAGACATCTCCAGCCTGAGGAAATCTTGTGTGGCATTCTTGCATGGATTTTATGGCATCACTTATCCCCAATTTCTGAATAAAAAGGAATCCATCCCACTAAAAGAAAATAATGAAATTTCATGTAAACAACAATGATGAGAAAAAGAAGGTGAAACAAAACTTGAGTTTCAGCACTGGCTTCATGGCTTCATTCTCCACTGAAGCTGTGCCAGCTTGGAATGAGCAGTTTGAAGTCTCTCATACACAGTAACTAAATGAAAAAAAATAAACAGATATCATTTCAAGGCACTCAAAGAGAGCAACTGTGACAAAAGACATTATTTGTTACTGAGCTTTAAAATCAAGCTTATATACAGTAAATATGCCTCATTATATCCATTGTACTTCCAGCTTAGCACTCATTAGCACACAAAGCCCACCCCTATGACTGAAGACAAGAGGGGGAGAGTCACAGATTAGTTGAAGAAAGTCTCAGACAACCAAGACTAAGGGACTGCCTCTGACTCGATAAATGAAGTCAGCTACGGCAAATCACTAGAAAACTCATCCAGTGTGCCAGGCAGGGTCCTAACGTTCCCCAAGGTGCTTTAGAATGATCGTCTCAGAATGAGGTTCATAGGAGGCCACATCTGACACCAGATTACAGACCAGAGCAGTTCGAGGTTAATTCTGTCCCTCTCGTCCATTAAGTCCCAGTGCATACACTGGGATCATACGTTTCTCTTCAGTAAAGCAGACCAGAAGGTTCATGGGAACTGTGCTATCAGCGGTCATCAGAGGGTACTGTAGGACTCTGATCAATGAAGTGACCCTTAGGCTAGAAACTCTTGGGAGGTGAGATGGAGCAAGGGCTTAATGGCACGAGGAAGAGAGGCCAGGAAGGTGGGACCGTATGAGTGAAACCTGTAGATGGAGGAGGACAGGACTGCTACTGTGGCCACCTCTCCAGTTAGTGGGGCTGCAGTACTTGAGCTCAGTTTCAAAACATTTTTTTCTAATGTCTTGGAATTGGGGGTATTTGTACTCTGACTTATCTGAGACTTGGCCACTGGTCTCGTGAAACATATTTATTTATGTCTGCCTCTGCGCACAAATCACATTCATGTCAAATTTCCATTAGTACAGATCTAATCTCACTGTTCTTCATTCCTCTGTGCACTTTTACTTTGTTATGGTCAAGCGTGGGTTTCTCCCCAGCTCATGCTTAAAGTATTTTTTTTTGTCTTCTTTGTGCTCATTTCATTATTGCTCATTACTATATGTAATATTGTTATGTACTTTTTACTAGTTCCCTAGTCACATATTTTTGTCAATATTATCTTGTTTTTCTTTACTTAGTCTCAATGTGTGAGAATACACTCACCAGCCACTTTACTAGGTACTAATAAGGGCTGTAATAATAATAAGGCTTGCTAGTACCAGGTTGGACCCTCTTTTGCCTTCAGAACTGCTGTAATTGTTCGTGGCATTGATCCAGCAAGGTGCTGGAAACATTCCTCAGGGATTTTGGTCCACATCGACATGATTAGCATCCCACAGAAGCTGCAGATGTGTCAGCTGAACGTCCACGATGCAAATCTCCCATTCCACCACATCCCAGAGGTGCTCTGTTGGGTTGTGATCTGGTGACTGTGGAGGCCATTTGAGTCCAGTGAACTCATTGTCATGTTCAAGAAACCAGTTTCAGATGATATGAGCTTTGTGACTTGGCACATTATCCTGCTGGAAGTAGCCATCAGAAGATGAGTACACTGCAGTCATAAAGGGATGGACATGGTCTGCAACAATGCTCAGCTGGTACTAAGGAGCCCAAAGTGTGCCCAGAAAATATTCCCCACACCATTAGACCACCACCAGCAGCCTGAACTGTTGATACAAGGCAGGATGGATCCATGCTTTCATGTCATTGACTCCAAATTCTAACCCTATCATCTAAATGTTGCAGCAGAAATCGAGACTCATCTGACCAGGTAACATTTTTGCAATCTTCTATTGTCAAATTTTGATGAGCCCATGCGAATTATAGACTCAGTTGCATGTTCTTAGCTGACAGGAGTGGCACCTGGTGTGGTCTCCTGCTTCAAGGTTTGACGTGCTGTGCATTCAGAGATGCTCTTCTGCGTATCTCAGTTGTAACAAGTGGTTATTTGAGTTGCTGTTGCTTTTCTATCAGATAGAATTGATCTGGCCATTCTCCTCTGACCTCAACAAGGCATTTTCGCCAGAGAACTGCCAGTCACTGGATATTTTTTTCCCTTTTTCAGACTATTCTCTGTAAATCGTAGAGATGGGTGTGCATGATAATCCAACTAGATCAGCAGTTTCTGAAATACTCAGACCAGCCATTCTGGCACCAACAAGCAAGCCACATTCAATGTCCCTTAAATGAACTTTCTTCCCAATTCTGATGCTCAGCTTGAACTTCGGCATGTCATCTTGACAATGTCTACAGGCCTGAATACAATGAGATACTCCCATGCGATTGGCTGATTAGTTATTTGGGTTAACAATCCGTTGAACAGGTGTACCTAATAAAGTGCCCGGTGAATGTATATTCTGTCATGTTCCTTGTATTCTGTGGGAGGATCCCCAAGAGATAGGGGTGACATGTCCATCATATTTAAGGGACCGCCCTCAGCCCTGTGAAGGCTGCTGGGAACTGAAGTCTGGGCGGTTCATTTGAATGCACTCTGGTGGACTGAGGTGGATCTTTAATGTATGATTTTTTCTTGGATTTCTGTTACTCTGCTCCGTTTCTTATATTATGCTAGTGGTTTTCAATTTGTGACTTGTTTGTTTCAGATTGGCCTTTTAGACAGGTCTATTGCCACCTACCTGTGGCAGTTTGAGAAGGAGGGGTGACC
Source organism: Polypterus senegalus (assembly GCF_016835505.1). Lineage (NCBI taxonomy): Eukaryota > Metazoa > Chordata > Cladistia > Polypteriformes > Polypteridae > Polypterus > Polypterus senegalus. The sequence goes on along the minus strand of NC_053171.1, from coordinate 31,118,676 downwards.
ATCAAATGTTAACTATAATCTACAGTTCACTCGGTTAACTGTCCTTAACCCCAGTTCTAGTTCTAATTTTCAGGTCCCACCATGAGATCCTTTTTTGTAACTTGCACCCTACAGTAATTTAGAGTAAGTCCCCTTTTCGAGAAGTCACCACCACTGTGCCCGCTCTAAATAGCCCCTTGTTTCTATGCAGGGCCAGACGACACCGCATCCTCTCCATCAGTCTTATTAAAACGCAGCTTTGCTTCCTGACTACAATGTACCTCAATTACCACACATTAACTCTCAGAACAACTGCACAATATAATTAAAATTGCAGACTCGTCTGCACTCATTTGTCTCCGTAATTCTTTCCGACATTAAATGTGAAATTATTTTGTTCATCTCGTGCCACTGCCATTTACTCTAAACCAAGGCTCAAAGTAAAAATAGAGCCATCATTAACATCCATAAGCCCGCGGTCTCACTCTAAGAGATGCACGCAGGCTGCTGGTACAGACAGAGTAACAAAAAGCCGGAACACTTGACATATTGCCCTCCCTAGGAAATCAAAAACGCACACATTATGTGTGGCAGATAAAGGGGCACAGCGTTAGAGCATCTCTATACAAGCTTCTGCCATTCAGTGCCAGCAGACACAAATGGAGTCAAAAGTCAAGTAGCCTCCTCTCTTTCGCTGAGCCACCTGCTCGAGTTCCTCCAGTTGTTCTGCATGCTGGTAAAAGAGTGTATGAAGCCCTCCATCACCACCCCTTCAGATAACACATTAGTCCAGAACAAATGAGGTTGGTCACTGGTGAATCTGGCCATTCCCAATGACGCGCTCATCTTCCCTAGACAAGTCAAGCCAGCATCCCTTCTGTGAAAGGTAGCAGGTGTCAACGCCTCGGCCAGTGGCACAGGGATGTTCCCCCTCTCCTTTCTGCAATTACCGGCCTGTTTTCTGCTTTCTTCTGTTAAAGTCCTATAATTATGTGCACCAGGTGTATTGCTGTCACACTTTACTGCCGACTAAGAACAATTTGGCCGTCTCATTTTAGCTTCTTTGTCAGGGAGCTTGCCCAAGTGTTGGGTTACATCCGCAGGGAGCACAACACAATGGAAGGGAAATAGAATTACCAAATTAAACAAAAGATCTTATTGAGCTTCATGCCATTCCTCCAGGTGACCATTACAAAACTGATTAAGAGTCCACAGCAACAGAAGGTTTCAGTCGCCAAATGGAAATGTGGATGTCTCGTGCTTGGCAGTAAACAAATCATTGCAACGGTGTTGACTGATCTCTGAGAGTGAGTGACTACGTGACACAAAGTCAGAGCCTGCAAGTTATTCCGAAGCCTGTGACACGTGGCCAAATGTGTGCAGGTGAACAAAGCAAACCACTTTAGCGCCCTCTAGTGGTTGCTGCTCCATTTTTGGGTTTTTTTTTTTTTTTGCCTTTTTTTGACATCTGTAATTTACAGCACTGCTTTTACTGGAAATTACCCTTTAATGCTAATTGTATTTGAACACAGAGCATATTTCAAAAATTCATTCAGTCGTTCCCAAAGCCACTGAATGCACTTAGAGCAGTAGGCTGCTGGAGGCCATCGTAGCACTCCTGGAAACTAGGCAGGAATTAAACCTGGATGGGGCTCCTATCTATCACAGTGTCATATGTTACATCCAAGAAGAGCCCCCATTGAACAACAGGGTAAGCAAAAGCAGTGGGACAATGACATACTGAAATGGCTTGGGAATAAAATGATTAAAGAAAGCAATCGAAAAGCCTCAACCCTGAGCCCTAACAAAGAATCCATGTCTGAACTAGAAGTGATGTCCGAGTAAATGGGTGAGGAGCACCTTCAGATAGAAACCAAAGGCAGCAAATGGTCATCCAAAACAACTGGAAATGTGTTAAGGGTAAATTTCACACAAATATTAGGAAGTTGTTCTTCACACAGAGAACCACAGAAACTTGGAATAAGTGACCGAGTAGTGTAGTACACATAGTAGGACATTAGGGACCTTCAAAGCTCGACTAGACTTTTATTTTTTGTTCTTTATTTCACCTTTTACAATTTCTTGTATTAGGAATTTGTTAGTTTTCGCATACCCCTTGGGGTCAGAGCGCAGGGTCAGCCATTGTACAGCACCACTGGACCGATTGCAGGTTAAGGGCTTTGCTCTGTGGCCCAGCAGAGTAGGATCTCTTTTGGCAGTGTCGGGGATTTGAACTGGCAACCTTCTGGATACCAGCACAGATTCTTAGCCTCAGAGCCACCACTCCGCCCCAAATCCACTTAAGTGGATTGGACGGGAGAGCTGTATTGGGTTGAATGGCCTGTTCTTGTCTAGACTGTTCTAATGTTGAGAAACGACTTTGAGCTCCAATAGCAGGGAAAGGAGATTCTGCTGAATGTTAAGGAAAAAATTTGAATCATTCATTTCACAGAGCGCAACTTCACGTGGTGTTTCACAAAGAACCATCTAAACTCATTGAAGCTCCTCATTTAATTTAATATTGTACATTTTCAGAACATGAGCACTAAGGAAAAAATAATCAGGACCAAGGAAAGCAACTGTAGCAATTTTAGCAAAAAAAAAAAAAATCTCTCCATTATAAAAAAAAAATCTTGGAAGGAAACGAGATGTGATTTTCTCAGAGAGACACTTTCATGTCCCTCAAGACGAGACATTGTGCCAAGAGATTTAACCACTCTCAGGGCCAGAAATAAAAGACAAAGAGTAGATGACAAAGTAGAACGTCGCAAAGAATTCAAAAACGTCGGTGCGATACACATGCAGAGCAGGTTAGAGACAACAGAAGTATGAAAATTCAAAAGTCTCAAAAAAAGTATAGTAAAGATCGCATTAGTGCAAAGAAACGGAAATTATTACTCAGTGAAATAACGAAACAGCGAAAAGAGATTAAATATATTGTTCGGATTGAAACTTTAAGCTGGAGACTTGTAGATCGTCTAATTCGTGTTGCCATCAGGGAGAAGTAGTGTTTCTTCCCAATGAAGAGGCGTATCTGCGAGAATTAAAAGATTTGTTGTTTGGTGAAAGTGAAATCCACATACACGAGGGAAAAAAAGCCCCATAAGACAAGAACTTATGCAAAGAGATTTGGGAAAGTCCTGTCCACATAGCCACACACACGGTTCAACCATTTCTCATTTGTGTGAATGCTATTGTCAGGCACATTTCTTGTAGAGAGAAAGAAACAAGATTCACTCACGGGCAGTTATACGTTGCGTTGTCACGATGTAATTCCAAACACAGAATCAAAATTCAATGCGAAACTGACGAAAAGTTAAAAGTGAAAAGAAAACAAATATATGAACATAAGCGATATAACAGAAGTATGTAGATATTATTTGGCTTTAAACTTTAAGTTGGAGACTTGCAGAACATCTAATTCATGTTGCCATCAGGGAAAAGTAATGTTTCTTCCCAGTGAAGTGGCCTATCCACCAGAATTAAAAGTTTTGTTGTTTGGTGAAAGTGAAATCCACATACGCTTGCAGCAAAGACGTGAAGTTGCTGGTGTGGAGCGCTGGCGAGGGGGGTTGGCAAGCGAAGCAAGCAGGGGGCGAAGCCCCCTAGTATACAGTATATACAGTGCATCCGGAAAGTATTCACAACGCATCACTTTTTCCACATTTTGTTATGTTGCAGCCTTATTCCAAAATGGATTAGATTCATTTTTCTCCTCAGAATTCTACACACAACACCCCATAATAACAACGTGAAAAAAGTTTACTTTTACTTGAGGTTTTTGCAGATTTACTAAAAATAAAAAAATTGAGAAAGCACATGTACATAAGTATTCACAGCCTTTGCAACGAAGCTCCAAATTGAGCTCAGGTGCATCCTGTTTCCCTGATCATCCGTGAGATGTTTCTGCAGCTTAATTGGAGTCCACCTGTGGTAAATTCAGTTGATTGGACATGATTTGGAAAGGCACACACCTGTCTATATAAGGTCCTACAGTTGACAGTTCATGTCAGAGCACAAACCAAGCATGAAGTCAAAGGAATTGTCTCGAGGCACAAATCTGGGGAAGGTTACAGAAAAATTTCTGCTGCTTTGAAGGTCCCAATGAGCACAATGGCCTCCATCATCCGTAAGTGGAAGAAGTTTGAAACCACCAGGACTCTTCCTAGAGCTGGCCAGCCAACTAAACTGAGCGATCGGGGGAGAAGGGCCTTAGTCAGGGAGGTGACCAAGAACCCGATGGTCACTCTGTCAGAGCTCCAGAGGTCCTCTGTGGAGAGAGGAGAACCTTCCAGAAGGACAACCATCTCTGCAGCAATCCACCAATCAGGCCTGTATGGTAGAGTGGCCAGGCGGAAGCCACTCCTTAGTAAAAAGCACATGGCAGCCCACCTGGAGTTTGCCAAAAAGCACCTGAAGGACTCTCAGACCATGAGAAACAAAATTCTCTGGTCTGATGAGACAAAGATTGAACTCTTTGGTGTGAATGCCAGGCGTCACGTTTGGAGGAAACCAGGCACCGCTCATCACCAGGCCAATACCATCCCTACAGTGAAGCATGGTGGTGGCAGCATCGTGCTGTGGGAATGTTTTTCAGCAGCAGGAACTGGGAGACTAGTCAGGATAAAGGGAAAGATGACTGCAGCAATGTACAGAGACATCCTGGATGAAAACCTGCTCCAGAGCGCTCTTGACCTCAGACTGGGGCGACGGTTCATCTTTCAGCAGGACAACGACCCTAAGCACACAGCCAAGATATCAAAGGAGTGGCTTCAGGACAACTCTGTGAATGTCCTTGAGTGGCTCAGCCAGAGCCCAGACTTGAATCTGATTGAACATTTCTGGAGAGATCTTAAAATGGCTGTGCACCGACGCTTCCCATCCAACCTGATGGAGCTTGAGAGGTGCTGCAAAGAGGAATGGGCGAAACTGGCCAAGGATAGGTGTGCCAAGCTTGTGGCATCATATTCAAAAAGACTTGAGGCTGTAATTGCTGCCAAAGGTGCATCGACAAAAGTATTGAACAAAAGCTGTGAATACTTATGTACATGGGATTTCTCAGTTTTTTTATTTTTAATAAATTTACAAAAACCTCAAGTAAACTTTTTTCACATTGTCATTATGGGGTGTTGTGTGTAGAATTCTGAGGAAAAAAATAAATGTAATCCATTTTGGAATAATGCTGTGACATAAAATGTGGAAAAAGTGATGCGCTGTGAATACTTTCCGGATGCACTGTATATAACACTACTCTGTGTGTGTGTGTCTCCGGGCCCAAAGAACAATCTGATTGGTTGATTACTTAGTCAAATGCAATTGAGGGAGGAAGCGCCAGCCAAGAGGGGATGACACAGTAAAGGATATTGAGGAAAGGCATAGGAGGAATGCTGAGAGTCACCTTCAAAGATTGGAAGCAATCTCAAGAATACAAATGATACTGTATGTTTGCAGCAAGCATGGGGCCTGTCTACCACTGACTGTAAGCCACTAGGGGGCGTACTGCCACCCTAACCCAGACACAGACAGGCAGGAGACAAGCTTTACCTCACACCACACATTTATTTACAGTATCTTAACAGTCAACAATACCCATAAGCACAATGCAGCACCACTAACACCTTTCAGTCCCTTCTCCCTCCACTCCTCTTCAGGCTTTGTCCTCTCCTCCCAACTCTGGCCCCTTTATGGAGTGAGGCGGCTCCTTTCCATAAGACACCTGGTTGGACTCCAGCTTCTTCCGGCCACACTTACGGGTGTGGCGGAAGTCTGACCAAATAAGGCCCTGGAAAAGTCCATGCACACCCTGGTGGTGGCCACAGGTTCCAACAGGGTTGAGCCTCCGTGCTCATAACCCGTGGCCCCACTGAAGACCAAGGGGGCTGCCCTCTATCGGCCTGGGGAAGAAACTGTCCCGACAATCCTCTTTTCCCAGGTCCTTCTACACTTTGGGCATCCTGGCCAGGTAAGGGCCCTGGCCATCCACCACAATACATATAGTAAGAAATGACTTGGCCGAGTCAAAGAAAGGTTGGGGGACCACACTCGTAACTCTGTTTAATTTCAACAAAAAAGACAGGCAATAACAGCTCAAGCAAAAGGTATTAATTACTGCTGCAGGCGTCAAATGTGTTAATAAGAGCTCTGTCCTCCGCTAAAGTCAGCTTGGCATTTGACGCCACCTTCCGGGAACAGGCCGCCTTTATAGAGATGAGACTGGAAGGAGCAGAGTTTCCTTGGGGTGGTGGGAGGCGTCAGTCATCCCTTTTGCCACATGTTTTCTTGGGGACAGAGGAGGAAGGAGAAGATACTGTTCACGTCAGTGCCTCCTACAGTCCTGGGGTGGTACTGCTTACCTCACTTTAGAGGGAGTAAAACCTACTGAAATTTCCTGAAGGTTGTTGGCTTATGCAGACAACTGTACCCATCTTGTGCAAATTGTATGGTGCCCCAAGTCATCATGCACTATGGCATGTGTGGATCCATAGCCGATTTCCAAATGTGGAGCAACAGTGGACACTGTAATCCAGTAGTCTTCTCTGAAGAAAGCATTCACTATGGTCATGTCAGCTTGATGGAGCAACATTGACAGCCGACCGGAGCGAGTTTTGTCGGTTATACTTGTTCTTCCCACTTTCAACCTTTCTACTCATTCAGAAACATTTCATTGAGTCCTGCAGTTTTCATTACTGTACTGAACCAACATCCTTCAGTGAATTTCAGCAGGTTTCACTCCCTCTGCCCAAAGAAATCTCATTACGGTGCATTGCTCAACACTGGTGCAATCCTGCTGTGGAGCATCCATGTTCATTTGACCTTGGCGTTAATTACGTAGACTAACGGCAGAGTGCTGTGTTGTGTGTGTTCAAACTACCCATAAGTCATCACAAATGTGGTGTATTGCATCAGCTATTGCATTTGCTACAGTTACTGCGTTAATCAAATTGCCTTTACTTTTTAATTTACCCTCGTACAAAAAAAAAAACATTATGAATAATTGAAAACTGACAGGTTTGCAAATTCAGTAAAAAATCAATAGCTGAAATTTCCCATCTATATGAGTTTTCAGACATTTTGCTGTTGTACTCCAGATTGTTGTCAGGTGCAGCCTATTGTTTATAAAGACGATATATACTGTATATATTTATTGTGAGGGATTCTCTCAGTAAGGAAGGACAGGGGGCAGACAGCATGCACAGGGCATCATCTTACCCAGATCGCTAGATGGCAGCCCCTGGAACTGGAGCTCTTTAGCTCGGCCCTGTTGGGTTCCATAGGCACCACCAAGGAGTACTGTGGGGACTAACAAGCCCTACCTTGTCAGGTTCCAGCCTAACCCAGAAGTGCTCCCGATTATGGGACACCGCTGCTCCGGGAACCAGGTTTGAGAGGAGCAGGACAATGCTTGCCGGAGGAGCGGAGGAGGCAGAGAGTGAAAGACAAAGAGACGAAGACAAATTGAATTGTTGTGTGCTGCTTGTGTGCTTTGTAATTATACTCAGTTCTGTGGGAAACTAAGGGTTTCTACTCCATCCATCCATCCAACCCACTATATCATGGGGGTCTGCTGGAGCCAATCCCAGCAAGGCAGGAAACAAACCCCAGGCAGGGCACCAGCCCACTGAAGGGCGCACACCCACTAGGGACAATTTAGAATCGTCAATGCACCTAACCTGCATGTCTTTGGACTGTGGGAGGAAACCCACGCAGACACGGGGAGAACATGCAAACTCCACGCAGGGAGGACCTGGGAAACGAACCCGGGTCTCCTAACTGTGAGGCAGCAGTACTACCCACTGCGCCACCATATATCTACTCTCTCTCTCTCTCTCTCTCTCTCTCTCTCTCTCTCTCTATATATATATACAGTATATATATATAAAATCCTAAGCCTAAAAGTACAACGATTTATGTGATTTTTTTTATGTCATGTTTTTTGTCACGCTTTAAATCGGCTTATTTTAAAACCTACATACTATATATATGTTTGGTATCATTCTTTTCAGAATTTATCGAACTTTAATGTGATGTTGCTCGATTTTCAGATTTTTATTCCGTTTTTAAATTATAAACTAAAAAATATATATTCATTTATAAATCAAAAAAAAAGAACTCACGTCTTGCGAGACGGAACTTTGTGCCAAAAGATTTAACCATGCCCGGGACCAGAAATAAAAGACAAAGAGTAGGACAGCTGCTCTACAGGCTTTTAAATGTTCAAAGCGCAGATCATGCAGAACGGCAGCAGCAGCAAGTCAGCAGTTGATCAAGCAATGAGGAGGTAAAAAAAAAACTGTATGTGTTTCCCATTTTATCACCATTTAAGAGGGGGTTTTGGAGGAGCAACTGTGTCTCCTTTGGGTGTGTTCAGCCCCCTCTCTTCAAAATGCGAGTGGCAAAGAAACAAAGTGGCTGGCAAGCAAAGCGAGCAGGGGGGAACCCCCTATTCCCGTCCGGGTCCTCTCCGAAAACATCGCTAAGGTAATTCGTCTATCTTGACTGTCTACTTCTACTTTTAACCCCTTACGTAATGCTACTGCTTTGATAGGACATAATGGCTTAACAGAGTCTTCCGTTAAAGTGCACAACATTAATAATCTAATAACAAATCTTAATGCACGTAAAAAATCTAGGCAGTGCGGCATAAACACCAATAATTTAATTGAAATTACTACTTCAGATCAACATTACTGTACATTAAGACTATAAAAACGGATGGTAGATTACAAGATTAAAAATACACACAGAGTGGCGTTAACAAAAATAACTTAATTTTTGTTCAGATTACCAATAACACGCATTAAAATTCAGCTCTGCCCTTCAGAAACATTAAATATGGCACTATTAAATGTTAGAGCTTTAACTAACAAGACATTTTTTATAAACGATCTTATCAGTGATAGAAAGATTGATTTTATTGCACTAAATGAAACATGGCTTAACTCAATGGCGTGTTTTAATCGAATCTGCGCCTCCGGATTACAGTTTTACTCGTGCAGACCGCCAGGGGAAAAAGGGGGGGTGGCTTGGCAAACATTTACTCGAGCGATTAAAATGTAAAGATGTTAGTTTTGGTAAATTTAAGTCCTTTGAGTATCTCGCCGTTGTTATTCATGGAGATTCTCACGTTCTAGTATTATCCGTGTATAGACCTCCTAAATATAACGCGTCTTTCTTTGAGGAATTCTCTGACTTAATGTCAATTTTAATTACAAACTATCACACTCTTAATAGTCGGCGACTTTAACTTTCATATCGACAATCAGTGTGACCAAAAGTAAAGGAATTCATGAACCTCCTGGACTCTTTTGATTTGAGACAGCTCGTAATCAGCCTACACATAAAGCAGGTCATACGTTAGACTTAGTGATTACTAAAGGACTTAAAGTTGATATAAAGCAGGTCATTGATATCGGTCTATCAGACCATTTCCTTCTACTATTTAATATAGAAATAAAGATAGAAAACACTCATGAGAAGCATTTGTTAAAAACGCTTCTTTGACTCATCAGCAGCTTTAAAACTTACAAACATTCTAAGCAATCAGTCCGTTTATAGTGCCAGCTATAATAGCGAGGATAATGTAAATAGTAAAGTGGAAAACTTTAATTCTAAAGTAAGAACTGCTGTTGACATAGTTGCACCTGAAAAGACAGTTAAAAATCTTCTAGTATTGTTATTCCATGGAAGACCCAAAGAGTGTCTGATTTAAAAAGAACATGTCGTAGAGCTGAGCGTAAATGGAGGAAAACTAAACTAACTATCCATTATGAGATATTGAAGTTAAAATAACAGAATACAATAACACTGTCCGTCTTGAGAGGCTGCTATTTCTCTAATATTATAAATAACAATGCTAGTAATCCCAGAGTCTTATTTTCTACAATTGATCGTCTGTTAAACCCAGGTAACACAAAGGAATGCCCCAGAATACTTCCAGTGAAACCTGTGAGAACATTGCTGTATTTTTCAATCAAAAAATTAATGATATTAGAGATAACATAGTATATCTCCCCAACACTGCAGAACCTCCAAAGCCCGGTACTCCATTATAAACAAATTAAATGCTTTCACCAGGATAGATTTACCTGAATTACATAGTATAATCTCTCAACTGAAACCCTCCACCTGCGTCCTTGACCCAATACCAACCAGGTTTTTCAAAGAAATATCAGGCGTGCTAATTGACAATATTCTGGACATAGTTAATTGTCATTAGATACGGGGTCTTCCAGACTGTCTTAAGACTGCTGTAGTTAAACCCCTGCTCAAGAAAATAATCTTGACCCCTCTGCCTTTGAAAATTTTAGACCCATCTCTAACCTGCCCATCTTAAGTAAAATTCTAGAGAAGGCAGTCATTATGCAGTTAAATGACCACCTCAATAAACATGCTATTCTTGATAAATTTCAGTCAGGTTTCAGAACAAATCACAGCACAGAAACTGCACTCGTTAAAGTAGTAAATGACTTATGGGTAAATGCAGACAGAGGCCATTTATCTGTTCTCATCCTCTTAGATCTGAGTGCTGCATTTGACACCATTGATCACAATATTCTTAGAAATCGCCTTAGTCAATGGGTGGGCCTCTCTGGCAGTGTCTTAAATTGGTTTGAATCCTACCTGGCAGGAGAAAATTCTTTGTGAGTTGTGGTAATCACAATCTCAAAGACACATGATATCCGATATGGTGTTCCACAAGGCTCTATCCTGGGTCCGCTGCTCTTCTCAATCTACATGCTTCCGTTAGGTCAGATTATCTCAGGTTACAACGTGAGCTACCACAGCTATGCTGATGACACACAGCTGTACTTATCAATAGCACCTGATGACCCCGATTCTCTTGATTCACTAACACAATGTCTTACTGGTATTTCTGAATGGATGAATAGTAATTTTCTCAAACTAAATAGAGAAAACTGAAATTTTAGTAATTGGCAATAATGGATTCAATGAGGTTATCAGAAATAAACTTGATGCATTAGGATTAGAAGTTAAGACGGAAGTAAAAAACTTAGGGGTAACGTTGACTGTAATCTGAATTTTAAATCGCATATTCATCAGACCACTAGGACAGCATTTTTCACTTAAGAAACATAGCAAAAGTAAGACCTCTTATATCATTGAAAGATGCTGAGAAATTAATTCACGCTTTTGTTTTCAGTAGACTAGATTACTGTAACGCACTCCTCTCAGGACTACCCAAAAAAGACATAAATCATTTGCAACGAGTGCAGAATGCAGCTGCTAGAATCCTAACTGGGAAAAGAAAATCCGAACACATTTCTCCAGTTTTGATGTCACTACACTGGTTGCCTGTGTCATTCAGGATTGACTTTAAAATACTGCTTATGGTTTATAAAGCCTTAAATAATCTCGCTCCATCTTATATATCGGAATGTCTGACACGTTATATTCCAAATCGTAACCTTAGATCTCAAATGAGTGTCTCCTTATAATTCCAAAAGCTAAACTTAAAAGAAGTGGTGAGGCGGCCTTCTGCTGTTATGCACCTAAAATCTGGAATAGCCTGCCAATAGGAATTCGCCAGGCAAATACAGTAGAGCACTTTAAAACACTGCTGAAAACACATTACTTTAACATGGCCTTTTATAACTTCACTTTAACTTAATCCTGATACTCTGTATGTTCAATTCATCATAATAACTATTCATGGTGGCTCTAAAATCCATACTGACCCCTACTCTCTCTTCTGTTTCTTTTTCCGGTTTCTTTGTGGTGGCGCCTGCGTCCTTCCACCACCTACTCAAAGCATCATGATGCACCAACATTGATGGACTGAAAGCCAGAAGTCTACGTGACCATCATCATCAGGTCCTTTTTTTATATATATATACAGTATATATATATAAATATATATATATATAAATATATACACACACACACACACACATATATATATACATACTGTACATATATACACATAAATACACAGTATATACTGTATATAGTATATATAAACTGCTCAAAAAATTAAAGGAACACTGTGAAAACACATCAAATATCAATGGGAAAAAAAAATCCTGCTGGATATCTCTACTGATACTGACTGAGTAAGGATGCCACATCGTTTGATGGAAATGAAAATTATTAACCTACAGAGGGCTGAATTCAAAGAAAATCAAAGTAAAAGAATGATGCAGCAGGCTAGTCCATTTTGCTGAAATTTCATTGCAGCAACTCAGAATCGTACTCAGTATGCAGTAGAGCGTATGCTGCCCCCCAATCGTGCTTGTATGCATACCTAACAACGTCATTGGCAGGGCCATGCTCCTAATGAGATGACGGATGGTGTCCTGGGGGATCCCCTCCCAGATCTGGACCATCACTGAGCTCCTGGACAGTCTGAGGTGCAACCTGGCGTGGCATTGGATGGACCGAAACAAAATGTCCCAGAGGAGTTCTATTGGATTGAGGACAGGCGAGCGTGGGGGCCAGTAAATGGTATCAGTTCCTTCATCTTCCAGGGACTGCCTGCATATTCTCGCTACATGAGGCCGGGCACTGTCGTGCACCACCATAGCATCTGACAGTGGGTCCAAGAATTTCATCTCGATACCTAATGGCAGTCAAGGTGCCATTGTCTAGCCTGTAGAGGTCTGTGTCCACCCCTCCATGGATATGCCTCCGCAGACCATCACTGACCCACCACTAAACCGGTCATGCTGAAGGATGTTACAGGTAGAATAATGTTCTCTATGGCTTCTTTAGACCCTTTCACATCTCACGTGCTCAGGGTGAACCTGCTCTCATCTGTGAAAAGCACAGGGTGCCAGTGGTGGACCTGCCAATTCTGGTATTCTATGGCAATTGCCAATCAAGCTCCACGGTGCCATGCAGTAAACATAGGGCTCACTAGAAGACGTCGGGCCCTCCGGACACTTTCATGAAGTCTGTTTCTGATTGCTTGGTCAGAGACATTCACACTAGTGGCCTGCTGGAGGTCATTTTGTAGGGCTCTGGCAGTGCTCATCCTGTTCCTCCTTGCCAAAGGAGCAGATACCGGGCCTGCTGATGGGTTAAGGACCTTCTACGACCCTGTCCAGCTCTCCTAGAGTAACTGCTCGTCTCCTGGAATCTCCTCCATGCTCCTGAGACTGTGCTGGGAGACACAGCAAACCTTCTGGCAATGGCACATATTGATGTGCCATCCTGGAGAAGTTGGACTACCTGTGCAAACTCTGTAGGGTCCAGGTATCGCCTCATGTCAAAAAATGTCAGTGGCCTCTACTTGTTAAACCATTCATTCCCATTTTGTTGATCCTCTATTGTACTTGTTGTTAATTTCATTAACAACAAAGCAGCTGAAACTGATTAACAACCCCCTCTGTTACTTAACTGACCAGATCAATAGCCTAGAGGTTTCAATGAATTCATGCTATATTCTGATTAAAATGTGTTCCTTTAATTTTTTTGAGCAGTATATTTATTTATTTATGATATACATGCATAATACTGCATATAGAGCTATAGGGCTGTGAAAAGGTGAAGCCTATCCTGGTAGCATCAGGAGAAAAATTCAGTCCTGGACATGGCACTAGTCCATCGCAAGCTACACTCATGTCCATGTCTTTGGAAATAACGAACAAGAATCTCTAAATACAAATACATATTAATACCAGCTTTAGGGCAGTGTGAAGCCAGAGCCATCCTGTTGGTATCAGATGTAGAATCTTTCCCTGGAGTGATACCCCAATCCATCACAGGGTGCACTTGCTCACACCACGATGAAAATTGCAATACCTGAAGAAAAATCCGCATGAAAACCAATTACAGGGCTTAGAAAAGCTGAAACCATCCAGGACGCATTAAGTGCAAAATCCATCACCAGAAGGGATAGAAAGCCTTCAGATGGCACATTTACTTGGACCAAGGCAATTTCAGACAAGCTGCATTTATGGAGGTGGTTTGGTGGTGTATGACAGGAAATATTCAGAGCACCTGGAATAAAATCAACACAGATATGAGAAGAACTGACCAGTACCACATCTACAGTGCCTAGGTCAGGCTGGGTGGTGAGGATGCAATGCTAAACACAGGCCATTAGACTTCTTACTGTGTACATCAAATAAAATAAAGTGAGAAAAAAAAAAAAAAAAAAAATAGTAATCCATCTCCTGAAACCATTTGGCCCATCAGAGTTGTGAAAAACTGGAGACAGCGGAAGTAAATCACAGATCGGACCCCCACTACACTAGTCATCCAAACCCATCAATGTATAAAACTCACTGGCACAGAGAGAAAGGGCCAACTCCACCCTGACAGCAGGAACTGGGATTTAAGATTTAAAGCCTGGTCCCAAGAACGATGAAGGCTTTGTTTACAATCTACAGCACTTTTATTTCACCAGAATTCCAAACTATATGAAGTAGGAGTACTTCTGCAATGGCGACCACTGTATTTTTAACTTTAAACCAGACTTCATTATTTGAATGACTCCATCCTGTTCAGCAGCCACACAGGGCTAGTTTAATCTTCCATCAGCCTGTGCCGATTTCCCCTGCTGTTCATCTGCTAGCAAGTTATGGCTTAATCTGATATCCAATCAAATATTCTGGATGAATCCTTTTAAAATTCTAATTGCTCACTTGCCATTTTTCAACACAAAACCCTATGTTAATGTTAAAGTGCACTGTGAACAGGTAAATGACAGGTTTTCAATTAACCCTTAACTACTCACACCATCAAGCTGAGGATAGATGGTGGATGCTGCGTGAAGGTTCAAGTAAAAGGACATTGGACAAAAATACAGCAGCGTGAGTAGTGAAGAGTTAACCAGGTCAATGCCCTGTGCGTCTCCAGCAGGATTTGGACTTTAGCACATTTACATCATAAACTAGCAAAGGTCCAGATCCCAGAGATTCAGTACTCTCCAGAACTCGCCGATCAAATCAAAACACACCATTTCTCACTACTTTGGGAGAAGGGACTCCTTAGCATTGGAGGCAGGGGATGAGGACGACGATGTTCTTGGCAGCAGCGCTCATAGATCAATTATGAGTCAAGGCACTAGTGATGGGTGTAGAGCACAATTTCTGTCCCTCAGATGAGCACAGCAGAGCACTTCTGTTGCTTGTGCTCCAAGGAAATTGAAGCAAATGCAAATGCAAAAAAAAAAAAATCACATTTTCAGAAGGAATGATCAGTGCTGGCCATGTTGTAGGCTTCAAGAGTTATAGTGAAATACGTATGCTTGAAGTATTTTAAAAAGGTTCTCAAAAGTTTTCCTTGCCTATAGAAGTTGCGCTGCTGTGACAAAAAGGCAGTGTATCCCAATCATCAATTCCGAAGACGCATCCAAACCTTTCTGAACCATGTTCACGTAAGAAAGAGGAGACAAAAAACCCCAACATAGTTTTTATGGTAACAATGAGTGACAGAAAAGCGGTATGACTTTTAAGTAATTTTCTACTCAAGTCATATTAATCTTTAGCACCTTTCATCGCACTCAGCAATTAGCCTGCTTCTTGAATTGGTGACTGTGAAAAGTCTGCGCTCATCTCACCAATATTAGGAATAAAGCACCCAAGAAGAAATGTCTGTCTTTCCTCCCATTCATCCATCCACTTGCTGAAACCTAGTGTGGGTTAAAGGGGGCTGGAGCCTACCCTGCAACCCTGAGCACAAGGCAAGAACCAATCACAAATAAAGTGTTAGCCTACCTTCAAGCACATTTTCATTCTTATATGTCAATATACCTAATCTGTACAACTTTGAGATGTGGGAGAAAAACTGCAATAGGGAAAGAAGGTGAAGTCAAGATTCCACAAACAATTAGTGCACATCCTACTTTATTCATCTAAACTATATGAAACTTTAACTTTATGCTTGGTAGATGATTCCATTACAGAATCCCAAGGTGTCCAAGACCATTTAGCGGGGGATACGAATCAAATCTGGATTACTCCCCAGTCTATGATCGGACAAAATCATTTACCACACCTACAAGAAAGACCCTCGTATGCCTTGCCAATGCACCTAACCTGCTTTGCTATAAAATTTGAAATTTGGGAGGATACTGCAGTGCACAGAAACACACCCACATAGACAAAATAATTTATTAAAGGGAAAATATTACAGATTAATAATTTAATTGGATGTTAAAGAGTTTTTAATATATATACAGGTGCCGGTCATAAAATTAGAATATCTTGACAAAGTTGATTTATTTCAGTAATTCCATTCAAAAAGTGAAACTTGTATATTAGATTCATTCATTGCACAGACTGATGTATTTCAAATGTTTATTTCTTTTAATTTTGATGATTATAACTGACAACTAATGAAAGACCCAAATTCAGTATCTCAGAAAATTTGAATTTTGTGAAAAGGTTCAATATTGAAGACACCTGGTGCTACACTCTAATCAGCTAATTGACTCAAAACACCTGCAAAAGCCTTTAAATGGTCTCTCAGTCTAGTTCTGTAGGCTACACAATCATGGGGAAGACTGCTGACTTGACAGTTGTCCAAAAGACGACCATTGACACCTTGCACAAGGAGGGCAAGACACAAGGTCATTGCTAAAGAGGCTGGCTGTTCACAGAGCTCTGTGTCCAAGCACATTAATAGAGAGGTGAAGGGAAGGACAAGATGTCATAGAAAAAATTGTACAAGCAATAGGGATAACCGCACCCTGGAGAGGATTGTGAAACAAAACCCATTGAAAACTGTGGGGGAGATTCACAAAGAGTGGACTGCAGCTGGAGTCAGTGCTTCAAGAACCACCACGCACAGACGTATGCAAGACATGGGTTTCAACTGTCGCATTCCTTGTGTCAAGCCACTCTTGAACAAGAGACAGCGTCAGAAGCGTCTCACCTGGGCTAAAGACAAAAAGGACTGGACTGCTGCTGTGGTCCAAAGTTATGTTCTCTGATAAAAGTAAATTTTGCATTTCCTTTGGAAATCAAGGTCCCAGAGTCTGGAGGAAGAGAGGAGAGGCACAGAATCCACGTTGCTTGAGGTCCAGTGTAAAGTTTCCACAATCAGTGATGGTTTGGGGTGTCATGTCATCTGCTGGTGTTGGTCCATTGTGTTTTCTGAGGTTCAAGGTCAACACAGCCGTCTACCAGGAAGTTTAAGAGCACTTCATGCTTCCTACTGCTGACGAACTTTAAGGAGATGCAGATTTCATTTTCCAACAGGACCTGGCACCTACACAAAGTGCCAAAACTACCAGTACCTGGTTTAAGGACCATAGTATCCCTGTTGATTGGCCAGCAAACTCGCCTGACCTTAACCCCACAGAAAATCTATAGGGTATTGTGAAGAGGAAGATGCAATACGCTAGACCCAACAATTCAGAAGAGCTGAAGGCCACTATCAGAGCAACATGGGCTCTCATAACACCTGAGCAGTGCTACAGACTGATCGACTCCATGCCACGCCGCATTGCTGCAGTAATCCAGGCCAAAGGAGCCCCAACTAAATATTGAGTGCTGTACAAGCTCATACTTTTCATGTTCATACCTTTCAGTTGGCCAACATTTCTAAAAATCCTTTTTTTGCATTGGTCTTAATTGATATTCTAATTTTCCGAGATACTGAATTTGGGACATTCATTAGTTGTCACTTATAATCATCAAAATTAAAAGAAATAAACATTTGAAATACATCAGTCTGTGTGTAATGCATGAATCTAATATACAAGTTTCACTTTTTGAATGGAATTACTGAAATAAATCAACTTTGTCATGATATTATAATTTTATGACCGGCACCTGTAGTATACCCTTGTAACAAATTAGTTAGGCCTAGTGACCAATGGCTTGTCATAGATTGACATCCCACCCCTGGATATTCCAACTCCCATGATCAGATACTGGAAAAACATGCAGATGGATGCCAAAAGCAAGCTCTTGTGTTAAAGTCTGCATGATTCAGTTCTGTCAGATAGCCAGATCTGATACTTACCTGATACTCTGGCACTGCCATCTAACCATCCCAACACTTAGATATCAAGACCCTTTAATTATTCCATTCATTTATTGTATAGTGTTCTTGACTAAGTACAGTCACAGTACTTGTACAGTATGTATTTATCAACAGCATTTACATAAACACACATTTCAAGGTAAACAGATGAGAAGTAGAAATGAATCAAATTTAAATGTCAAAAAAATTGTAAATACAAAGTAACATTAACACGAGAACTGTCCACCCATACTGTGTGTGTATTTACTTATTATGTAAAAAGTCGAACTTCTTTCTGGGGACAATTAAAGTTCTTTCTATCTATCTGATATCTGGCCAGCTAAGAACAGAACAGTGGAGACTAAACTGGGGGAAATAAAAATATTAAGACACTCCACATTTCTATTATTGTTTACAAAAATGAGCAAAATGGGGTCCCATTAGGGACCAAACGGATAAAAAGTATTGCAGGCAGGCAGTAGTATGTCAGTCTGAAAGCATCACATTCACAAGACCTTCAGTGACCTTTTGCTCAAGACATACACTGTACATTTAAAAAGGTCAAAATCCACACATATACTGAAAGAACAAGGCAGAAACTCTAAATTTTTTGACTTTGCTGGTTCCTGATAGCCACCAACTAGCCATCTAGCCCCACTTAATTTAGCAGTTCTTCGGCTCTGTAGAGGGCTTTTTGAACTTCTGCCCTCCTGCTGAACTCTACAAATATATCCTGATGACATTCTGGTGACATTTAGACACACCAGTCGCTATTTACACTAGGACGCTGGTCACACATACCATGTTACAAAGTGTGATCCTGGCACAAAAGCTCGCAGTGTGACAGCTGGAGGAGGAGGTTTGTATTTAATGTCTTAATGCCTTTTCTGACATCTACAGTAAATTGAGCGTGCAGCATCAGAGCTGTAAGCAACACCCTTATATTATGACATGAGAGTTATTTATAACAAGAAAGGCTTGGGCCTAATCAGTCAAATACCACATTTTTGGACCCATTTGAAAGGGCAGTTAATTTCACATTTTGGGCAAAATAACCAAAAATGACCCAATTCTATCCACAACTTCAAGCTTTGTATTCCAATCAAGCTTTTGTTTAGTTAATATGCTGGTCTTGAAAAATATTCTATCGATTGAATAGATTCCTCTCTGTGAGAAAGAAAAGTGACATAAGGGGAAAGCACGCAATTCTTATGACTATTAGTGTTTGGGCATTAAATCAGCAGGGGCCTCCATTTTGGCAATGCTCATTCACAGATTTACATAGACATGTAGCCCTAATAATCTGAATCTGTAAAGTCCGGCCACATTAAGGGCAACAAATTTTTTTTTTTTTTTGGAGAGTAAATTATAAAAGACCAAAGACGTTTATAAGGAATTGTACAGAATGAAATTTATCAATGGCTGTCTCCATTATGATGATATTACTATAGACAATATTACTGTAGACAAACGTATTACATCTTCATGATATTAAATGCATTATAAATGACATTAATTAGGTCTCTTTTTACTTTTCTATTAGTACTTTTTTTTTAACATATAAAGAATGTTCCCCCTTCACCCTGATTCTATCCAGGTGAAATCATGCTACAGTGAATATTTTAAAATGTATGTGTAGTCTGTGGTTTGTAGTTATAATTTCAAACATGATGACTTATTTACACTAGTCAGTTTAGGGACAGTATGATCACAGATTAGGCAAATCAATTTACTTTCAAAGTAGAAACAATCATGCAGGTTGAAGACATAAAGTAACAACTTATTTAGTGGCACATTTTGCAATTAGTTTTTTTTTTTTTTTTTAATTTATTTATTTTTCTTCTTAACCTGGAAAATAAACAATTCACAAGCAAGGAATGCAATTTGTTCAACTGAATCCAAACTACAATTTACCATTTAGAATTTCTTTTCCACAAATATTTCCTTTGGAGTCAGTACATAATACAAAATATACAACAAGGTATTTCTGTAAACACTCTGTTAATTAAGCAGATTTCTAAATAGCAGTTAAATCACTTAAGACAATAACTTACTGAATAGCATTGCACGGCCTACAAACAAAAATAATTCTGCTTTCATTTTTTAAACATAATTTTACATACAATATGTATCACATCCTCTTTAGGGTAAGCAATCATTCATGCTTAACAGGAATAATTTTTGAAACACTGCAGTAATGGGAGCTTCCAAGAAAAAAATATTTTTGGAATAACAAATTCTTGTGTCAGGAA
Organism: Polypterus senegalus; assembly: GCF_016835505.1. NCBI lineage: Eukaryota > Metazoa > Chordata > Cladistia > Polypteriformes > Polypteridae > Polypterus > Polypterus senegalus. The sequence continues at coordinate 31,098,511 of NC_053171.1, read as the reverse complement.
AGATAAAATTTCACAAGGATGAGTCTTTTGTTAGAACAGCAATGCATGTTTGTTTCTTTTAAATGTAAGAAATCACACTTGCAAACTGCTGTGATATAATTAATTTCATAAGGCAAAATGGTGAGCTTATCAGTGAACAAGAGAAACATCTTTAGATTTAAAAGCTCAACCCACCACCCCTACACCCCTCACCAAATAAAATGCTGCCAGCAAAAACACCAATAATTTTTCATTCTAACAAATTACCTTCTTAAAAATATATACATTACAGTATGCAGTGCCAATTACCTGAAATTCAAGGATTTTCTGGTTTTAGGCACAAGATTATTTAACCTTATTAGCCAATTCTAACTCAAGTGGAATATGCACATCCTACAGTTGGCACCTCTTGGCATACAGTCAGTGGATAGATACAACTGATGTGACAGAAAAGGCTCCTCAGTATCATTCATTAGTGCAAGCTACTTTTACTCTTCTTATGATACTACCAGTGGTAAACATGCGTTAAATGATTAACACAAGCAAACACACACACACTCACTCTCTGTATATAAACATAATACAGTCTATTTTCTCAATTGCACAAATTCTCCTATTTTGGGGGTGACCATCCAAATTAAAAAGTAGAACAAACATTAATACAGAATAAGAGTTCTATTTTTTACACTTCTCTAGTACATTCATGCATTTCTCCAGCACAAATTACTATTGAAAGTCACAAAGTGAGTATGAAACTGCTTACATATAAATGTTTAATTGACTGCAAGATATCATAACTTTGCAAAATTTTCATTTGAGTATAATCTTTAAGCCACATGAACATGGCAAAAAGGCACTCTAGAAGGAATGCTTGTGTTGGTTTTAGTAAATTATATTTAAAAATATTTTTGAATTTACCCAAGTAAGGTATGGTTGAGTGTATGTGTTTTAGTAAAGAAGGTTTATAGATTTATTCATACACAGTAAGTATATTGTTTGTCTCTAATACAACTATCATCTACCGTACCACTTGTCATGAAAACTATGCATGTCAATTTTAATGTTGTACATCATTAAAGAAACAAAAACTTTTTCTGGTCTGTGTGACTATGCCATGAAGGAAAACAAATACGCAGTACTGAAAATAATTATGAATTGACTAGGGGCATTTTTTATTTACAAAACATATGGGCAATGAAGTTTATGCCAACTTTTTAACAATAAAGAAAATCTAAATCATACTGAATACAAATGAATTTGACAATTTGACCCTACAGATAATTTATAATTAAATAGGACAAAGATTCAATAACAAAATATTAATAAATATATATTTATTTTAATCCAGTCTAAATACAAACTGTGCCTAGAACTGAGACCCAAAAGCAAGAGACCATAACTGCTATTGTAACAAAATTGTATTGTAAATTCACATGAGTGGCAAATGAAAAATGGCCATGCATCACTCATCATTGTGGTTTTATGTTCTATTTAAAATTGTTTAAGGTGGGAAAGAAAATCATTTAAAAAAAAAAAAACGAAACAGAAAAAAGCTTAATTATAGCGAACTGTTGCTCAAAGCAAATCTTGTTCTACTGCATAAATTCACATTGTCTTATGTCCCTTGAAGGAAGATAAGAAATGCAGGACATAGGATTATCACTACCAATTTTTCTCCATTTACCACTGGTTTGAAATACTTTTAAACAATAAAGTCTATAGTATGGCATTAACAAAAAGGCCAGTCCACATATGAATATATATTTTATATATTAACTTAATCCATACTAGTCTAATTTTTAAAAGTGCTTACTACTTGGCTTTCAGAGGTTGGCAGAAAACATCTTTTTAAACTCTACTCTCAGGGGTGGGGTGAGGGAGCACTTATTTAGCACATGCCATCAAATTAGCTTATATCAAAATTTTAGTGATGATGATAAGATATTACAATATATTCATGTTTAATAGAATTAGATTGTCAGTTCTTAAGATGTACAAACAAAAATACCCTGTGAAGATTATACATAGCAAGATAAATCTCCAGGTGCTAAACAGTTCTGAAGCAACAAATATTTATCCCATTTAATGAAATGGCAGTTGCTACATAGGCTTCAGTCTTAGGACTGTTCCACTCTATAAAGGTTCCTTGTTCAAAAACAAAAAAAAAGTATATATGACACTTATATATATATCGTATGACATATATATGTATATCTTGCTTGCAGGTCAAAAAATTTACATCATGGTGTTATAACAATACATGAATGCAACAGTAAAGAACAAGATGCAGATAATTTCTTCATAAATATTTCAATAAAAGTAAAATATAGCTTTTTTTCAGTGGAAGCTGTTGGTTTAAAACACACACTTTGCAAGAAAAAGAAAAATAAAAGCACTCACGTGTAATAGCAGCAAACTTGGTCAATCAAGTTCCTGAAGACATGAAATACATAAGCTAAAGGCTTACTGTTTATCTTACTATTTTAGATCACATTAATGAACCCAATAAGACAAATATATCCTACAATGGGAACCAGAGGTATTTTAATGTTATCTTAAGTAACTGGAAGAGGGGGAAGGGGTACACAACATACAAGTGAGACAATATTCACTTGTTCTACAAAAAAAAACAGGTGAAATACAAATTTTCAGTGAAATCTAAAATTAAAATTTGCACATAATAATTAAGCATTTTTTCCTATGTTTAGAGCTACCTGAAAAGGACCATCCAGGGCATATGGCACATAGAAAATAGTGACAAAGAAATTGTTCCATAAAACATTTTATAGTCATGGCTTCAACATATTAAATATTTGCTCATACAGTGGTCCTCGTCTCATTCTATTGACTAGGTATCCAACTCTCCCTGAAAAAGAAAAAATCAGACCTCACTGTATCTGAACCTCTGTGTACCATATGTCTGCACAGCTCATTACACTGAAAAAAAAAAAACACAATTTAATAAATAGTTAGTGTCACTCTGACAACATAAAAAAATATAGCAACGATGTAGAGTGCCCAGAAACACAAAATGTTGACTTATCCCTCTGTCTGTCTCTCTCTTTCTCACACTCTTATTCTGTAAAGGAAAAAGTAAAAATGCAAGCTTTGAGCTCCTAGTGTCGATTAAGCTGAAGCCAATAGTCTTCCTTCATAATAAAAATGCAACAAGTAAGCAGTGGCATGTTCATAAGCCTTTCATATCCATTTAGACACTAGGCTTTTAAAAGGGGGAAGACAGAACAATAAATATTTACCATTAACAAAAAGCCTTTTTAGCATTGGGATTATCTGACAAGTATTTGCAGAAATTAAGTTAAAAAGTGCACAACGTAGTCATTAACCTAAATTTGATTAATAAGCTCTCACATGCTTATACATAAATTTTACCCGTTTTTTTCTAAAAAAAAAAAAAAAAAAAATGAAATACTTATAATAATATGCACTATACAAACATGTGTTGCATCCCAGAAGACCAGAAAAAAGGCAGAGTGTGTTTACAGTTTTATCTTAAACCAACTTAAGCTTCTTTGAACACAGGCATTTTGTACAAGGACAATTGCACTTTTACAAATAGAAAAGGAAAAAAAAAAAAAACATCATAAAAAATCTGGAATCCTATTACCATAACAATTACAATCTGTTTTTAAACAATTTCAATTTTTAGATTTGGGGCAACAGGGGAAAAAGGATGGTAGAGATATTGTTGAGATGTTGAGATCGTGGGCAGAATGATGCTGTAGATGTTTGTGTGTATCGTCCTCCACAAGTGCATATTTCCCTTCTTAATAAGAAAAGCTGTGAGAATTGACAGTAGAGAAAGACTGATGGTATTCTTGGATTGTAGTTGCCCAATAATTCTGAGAACCCGGCAGTTTTACCACATGTCGTCAGTCGATGCAGAATCCTTTATGGTAAAAAAATAAAATTAAAAAAAAAAAAAAAAAAGATTTAACTCATTTAAAGTCAGACATATCTAAAACACAGAAAAAAAATGCTGATCATCAAGAATGCACAATATTTCATGAAAATCATAATAATCTTATGATTAATAATTATTATTATCTCTCTCTCTACATATATATACATATATATTTTATATATACATATATATATATATATATATACACACACACACACACACACAGTGCATCTGGAAAGTATTCACAGCACATCACTTTTTCCCCATTTTGTTATGTTACAGCCTTATTCCAAAATGGATTAAATTCATTTTTTTCCCTCAGAATTCTACACACAACACCCCATAATGACAACGTGAAAAAAGTTTGAGATTTTTGCAAATTTACTAAAAATAAAAAAAACTGAGAAATCACATGTACATAAGTATTCACAGCCTTTTCTCAATACCTTTGGCAGCAATCACACACACACACACACACACACACACACACACACACACAGGTTGCATTTATACAGTTATAGAACACTAGAAGTGAATGGAAGTTTACAGTGTTGTGCCCTATTCACCTTTGAGTTCCTGGGTGGGAATGACATCACACCACATTCTAGTAAAACCTTTGCTGTGCTAGCTCTTTTAGAATAAATACCTTTTGATAACACCATGTTATGTGGTATTTTACACATTCAAACACCATAGCAACATATGTACAGATAGAAGTTGGACAGTACTGTGTGTAATTTAATGAAGACACAAACAAACAGTGCTAATAACCAGTATAATACTATAGTTTTCACAAACATTTCTGGTGTGCGTCATCATTTTGGATTGAAATCAATCTCAAGTCAGACGAACTTGGACTTGACAGACCAGACCCAAGTTTCTGAATAGGCAATCCAACTTGTGGAGGCTTTCCAGTTCAAAAGGAATGCAGAACAAGCATGTTGCACCACATCACAGGCTATGTTTGATAGGCTCATGCTGTTGAGTGATTTTTCAGTGTGGCATGAACAAAACAAATATCCAAGGTCATAAGTGGTGCAGTGGTAGCCCTTCTGCTTTTCAGTAAGGAGATTGTGGGTTTGCTTCCCAGGTCCTCCCTGCATGGAGAGTGCTTTGAGTAGTGAGAAAACTGCTATATAAACATAAAGAATTATTATTAAGTTTGTTTTAGTAGGAGAAAAATAGGAATTAAAAAGTGAGAGGTTTTCGCTCACACACACTCACTTCATGTGTTTGTGGGCTATCATTTCTACAAGAAAGTGGCAGCGGGTATCTTTGCACTATAGTGCTAAATTTTATCTTGTGCAGGACAAAATAGTTCATTATTTTCTCTCTTGATTAACTACACAAAGGTGAGTGAACTATTATGTAAAAGTTATATATATGAGAACATAACTAGAAAGAGATACAAACAACAGTAAAACTACACTCGAAAAAGCATAGATAAACTGTCTTTGGCTTATGGTAATTTGTGAATTAAAAGTAATCCAGAGACAAAAAACCCAACAGATATGCAAGTAGAGTCAGAGAACTACAGACCTCAGAAACAGCTTCAGAGTTTAACCATAAAAAACCTGTTATAAAAAGTCAAGAGAATTACAACATTTACAGTCATTCCCTTACTCAAATTAATTTGGAAGACTAAAAGGCATACCTAAGAGGACATGAAGATAGGGAAAAAAGTAAAAATTAAAAACTATCCTTCAATGAATGCATTATAACAGATATAAAGATGTCAAGTCAGCTACAGAAAAGTGATTACTAAAACAGAAAAAAACATTTTATTTGAATCCCATAGAACTTCATGAATGTTATAGCAACTGTATCAGTATTTACATGGACTATGCTGAAATTAGGAAATACTGGTGTTTCCTTGAGCCAAGGACACATTACACATCTTCTAATAGGAAGGGATGTCAAACTTGACAACTTAAGTTTCTGATCTTGTCACCCAAAGATACCAAATTATGCAATTAGAAACTGCTGGAAAAGTCATACTGCCCAAATATCTAACAGCTTTGAGCAGTTTCACATTATTAAATTGTAATGAGCTTACCCCTGTTTCTGACAGCCAATAGCGTGCTGCCCGTTGGAGCCGTAGCCCATGCAATGGGCTTACAAATATAGTGACTTCATTAATTTTTGCATTTTCACACATACATGTCATGATAGAATGGGGTAAAATGCAAAACATCAGACAGACAAGCTGATCTTTTATTTGCATGGTCCAAAACACCCACATTCCTTATTCCTCATAGCTGTATTCTATGCATTATAATCTTGGGTGAGCATACATTGTCAGCTCTCAACTACACAGAGCCCACCCCTACAACTTAATACTTAAGAGTTGAGGCAGTATGCAGACTATTTGGACTTATACACTTGATATGTCAGATAACACAATTGGCAGTCACAGCAGTGTGTCACGAACATTTTGATCACCTTAGTGTGGGTCAATTCTCTTTACTGGACTAGAATACCGTTAGTCCCGATTGCATCTTTTTTTACACTTTTTGCAATTTTAATACAAAATTGAAGGGAAAAAGAAGAGAAATATCAATGTTGATTTTTCTTTTGAAATATGAGATAGGACACAGTTGCAGAACAAAACACTGTATGTACAACTTTAATCTAGAAAATATCAGAGCACCACAATGAGTACATTCAAAAGTGCCCAATACTCTGAAACTGTATGTTATAAAACGTCAAAATCATTGTTTGCAGATTTACCAAGTGTGAGTAGTTCGACTAAAACACATTGCAAAGACAATACAAAGAAAAATGGTAAAAATGGGAAAGTGTTATAGTAAGAGCCCCATCTTGTGGTACATTAATATAGTGTGCAGTAGTGTTATTTTTATAAAGTACTGACAGTACTGGCTGCAATTTTATAAATGTATTCTGCAAAAATCAATTTAACTAAATTTACAGGAATTAAAATGGGTCCTCCTACAAAACATTACTGAAGTAAATATGCACAATTCTTTAAAAAAAAAAACTACAGAGGGTGCATGAGACTATACAGCAATCTATACATTAAAGTTGCTTAAACTATTCCAGTGTTGTAGGGTCAATCTCAGCTGTATTCAGTACAAACTGGACACCTTTGCATAGCAGGACATGCCCATGCATACATCTACATTCACTCATAAAACATTCATTTATAGTCATCAATTAATCCAACTTGTGTGCCATTGGGAGGAGAATGTAGTGCTTGATTATTCTTGATTATTAGTCTTATATCCATTAGATTGAGTAATGAATGTGACTTGTTACATTTCACAGTACATGGAGCACATTGCATTACTTTACAAAATGGATTTCTTTTTAACTGTGAAATGAAAAAATATCACTGCCAAAATAAAATGCTTGAAATGAATATGTCAATTTTCCACAGTAAAGAATACGTCACATCAATACAAACCAAACAGAGAAATGCGTCAAACCTCACTTGAAAGACCAACAGCACGATTTACTGAAAAGGGTTTAAGCAGGGGAGTTTCAACTTAAAAAGACCATTTCTCATAAACCTCAAAACAATGAAAACCTCTCTTTTTTATTTTAACTAAGCAGACAAAGCTGAGAAAAGCCTGATGTGCTGCATTCTGACGCAATCAGAAACACTGATAAGTCTGTCGCACAGACTTTCTCTATGTTGAGCATGTTAACGTTTTTGAATTTGCTTTACAACAGGTAACATTTATTTCTTTTATCTAAAGAAATCTAAAGAGTCTGATGACTGACATGAGGCTATGTGGATTTTGCAGTCTTGGTCTCTGTCTCTCTCTCTCACACACACACACACACACACAAATTACTAACGTAAAAAACACAGAAAAATATTGTGATTAAAGGTATGTTATGTTTCTCAGAATCTAAAGCATTGTAGAACTTTTAATATGCCAAACTAGAATAAAAATTATTTTTATCAAATAATTGATAGTGGGGATTCCTTTACTTGAAGGCTACAAGCCAGGACTATTTTTATACAATCTATGTTTACATTGCTTATTTGTTCATGGCATTTCTGGGGGGTCTGGAAAAAAAAAACTGCACAATACAAAGTTCATTTCATTTTGCTGTTTATGAATGCCAATAATACTTTATTTCAATAATGTAAAGCTGTTACGGCAAGTCAACATAGTCAATGCATTGCAATTTTACCATCTTTCAAGAGATCAACATGGCAGCACCTAGTTCATCTGCAGGTCCTTCATGCAAATGACTGCAGACTTCTAAAGTATGAGAGTATTTTAAGCTAAAGCCAAATAATACTGTGTTCTGTACACTCTGTAAATGTGAAATAGTGTATCACAGCAGCATAACTGCTATGCCGGAGCATCTATGACAGAAGTATTCCAGAGTTTTCTATGAAGATGCCACCAAGACAGCCCTGTAAGTTCTAATTACTTTCGTTAGTTCTGATTGGTAAATCACTGCATTGTACAGTCACTTATTTTCCTGAGCGCAGGACTTCATAAAGAACCTGTCACCCTGGCAACAATGCAGTAGTAGAGGCTAACGCTGAGTAACAAGACTTTTTTTCACCCCCGGAGGAAGCTTATAAATAGTTAAAAAAAAAAAGATATGATCTAAAAGTACAGTGTGACAGAAATAGCATATAATAAGTAGGACAATATTGTTAGCTAGTGATTATCTCCCAAGGTTTATGATGCGTTATGTGAGTCGCACTTTATATCAGGTTTTTTTTTTTTGCCCAGGTTTTTATTATATAATCTGAACTGTTACTTGAATTAATATGCTATATTCACGTGTTACTTAAACTGATTTTTGCACTAATGTTGGACTGCTAAATAGATTATATGTTTGTGTGTTATTGAAAACTAATTTATACCAACTCTACTGTTACTTGATCTTGTGTTTTTGCACTTATGTTGTACTGCAAAGCAGGTCTGATCTGCAATATCAGATTCAAACTGCACTACTTTTGTTATCAGATGTTTATTCACGAACGGATATCATTTTGATTTGGAAAGATTTAGAGTTTCCATTCCTTGTTTTGTACTTCACTACACAATACATGTTGATATCATATCATTGATATCATAATGATTAAGTTTTTCACATTTCCTTTTTTGTATTTGTTAGATTTTAAACAGAGTAATCCAAAATTATTATTGTTGACCAACAGGTTTGTTGTATGATCTGCCACTTTATTCCATTAAAAGAACTCAGAACCACAGCATGGCTTGCTACATGTCAGATTTACTTCCTGCATCTATATTCCATGTATACATAGAATCCCATAATATGTAGTAAATCCCATTAGCCTTAAATTTAAAGTAACAGATGTCTCTGTAGATGCTACAAGTTATTACATTAGTTGACAAATTAAAAAAATAATGGCTAGACTAATCGCTTATAAAAATAGTTGGTAGGTGTAGTCCTAAAATAATGGGTAACTACTTGAAAGAAATACCACCATTTATGGTTGCTACTACAATTATTATTTCAAAATTGTATACATTTTACAAAACTATTTTATATGAATAATGGAGGCACATTTAATAAAAAGCTACTGTTAACCTACAGTTTTATTTATTTACTTTTAGTGTTACTAATTATTTATACATTAACACGAGTAAGTTGAATGGAATTTCTGTTTTTCAGAGGTATAAAATGAGCATCAAGTACCATGAAATTTCACTGGTATCGGTATTTGCTATAAAAGCTTAGCACATGGCATTCCAAATCTGTATAGTGTTTTTTTTTTGCTGATTACAGGAGTAATAATAAATTAATTATAAATAGTACCAAGGTTTTTCTTTTCACATGGCTAACAAAGATTGATATTAATTAAAGTACATCAGAGAGATATTACTTTAGTCTAACTAGCAGCGGTTTTAAATCGCTTGAGCAATGAGTCTCATGGTAATCGCTAACTAATATTAACAGCTAGATTCTGTGGTTTATCCTTCATGAGGCACCACATAGAAAAATGATTTTTACACCTTCTGCAAGATCCTTAAATATTTTAATGGTACTGGACAGGTTGCATTTGATTTTTTTTTTTTTGAGTAGTTCTATTCTGGTCTGCCAGAATCAGTGGCTCAACCTAAAGTTAAGAATGTTTTCATTCAAAATTAATTAACTATTATTATGTACATATTGTGTGTTACTTCATTTTTATTAGTTGTATTTGTAGTGGCAACAAATTCTGCCAGTTACTAAAAACAGTCACTATACATATCAGCAAAACCAGCTAACCATTTTTGACAGGTTTTCTAGTACAGGGTCTCTAAAGTCTCAATTTTCAATTCTAGCACCGAACTAGAATGACATCTCTTTTTAACAGATCAGTAATAACTTATTTGCATCAACTGTAGCAGCAGGTTTCTGGCAAACGTTTGACTAAAACATAAAAGTAGCTACTGGTCAAAAATGATAATGTTGTAATGCAAATGTGCTTCATAAAATTATTACCACCATCTGTACAACTATTAACATTAAAAACTTAAAGGTGAAATGTTTACCAAACCATTAGGAGTACTAAACAGGATTTTTATACATTTGTTAAAGCCATAATATTTATAATTTCCATCGATATCCCAAACACAAGAGCATCTGAGGTTAATTGGCACCTCTAAAGCGAATGCCTATGAATAAGTTCTGGTCCAAAATGTACTGGTATGCCATTCAAGTTTGGCTTCTGCATGCTGTTTAGTGTTGCTGGAATAGCTCCTAGCAAACCGTTTTCATGTTACAAAATAAAATGGAATTCAAAAATGAATGCATGGGGATTATGTGTTAATTTAGTACTAAAGTATAAGTACAAGTCAAACCAAGACAAGCCAAATATCTAAAACCAGTTTAAAATTACTTTAAATTAGACAGTTGTTAAAACATTTTTTGTGCATGTTAACAATACTTACAGTGTCATCGCTTCTGTAAGGATTCAGTCTGTTATAAACTGCTTCAATGACACTTCGTCTAAAACAAAAAGATAAAATGCTTTAAGGAAGAGAAAAAATACTTTTAAATGTTTTTTCATATCTGCATAATTACTGATTTTCTAGTGAATAAAACACTTAAAAATTGATGTTCTTTCAGAAAGGAGACATTAGCTATAAGGAACTTACTGCTGTTACATGCAACCTCCTTTATGAATTAAACCACAAATCAAAGAATAAAAATGTTTTAAAGTAACACTACAATTTTTAGATCACTGATAAAAGTGCACTACGCCAGACAGTTGTTATCCAAAGTTACAAAACTGAAGCTATTACTATAAATGTTTCCAATACTTTGGCGTTTGGTGAGTCACAAAGAAGATAGATGAATTGTACAAATTACAATTTTTGACCAAAAAGAAAAAAAAAACATTTTAATATACACACACACATCATATGTCTATATTAACAATCTAATTTTCAACAACAAAGTAAAGGCACAGACAAGAAAGAAACAGCATTAAGTGATTTAGTAGTGTACTGCAGATTAGCTCATTTTGTGTCACATGCATAAACTTATCCTGTGCAGCTATTCTGCTAACAGTGCCAGAAAGACACATTGTATCATATTTACATAACACTCACTTGCTTGCCAGTTCCCCCCCAGGTGGGAGATTGGGGATGCTCTCCGTTGCTAAAGTACGCATCACGTAGACTAAGTCTGGCCCTCCTTCGTCACACTGCTTCTTAATAATCTCTGGGAATTAGAAGGACTTCTTGGTAAGTGTGCTATCAGCACAATCATTTCCATATCAGAATGTTAATAAGCAGATACTCTCACACATTCACACGGCAGAAATAAGGTCAGCTATAAAATATGCAAATAGGTTCTTGACTGAAGAACTACCAAAACAAGATTAAGAAAAATAAGACTGCTATGGAAAAGTGTTTGTCATTCTATTAATGCAAGTCTTAAAGGATAACTTAATATTTGAAATTACCTCAAATCTCAAAAGTGCTGTGCTGTTACAAAAATAAAATGTCTTCGGAAATTTTAATATAGTGTCAGTGTTAGACATAACACAGGCATGCATATAATGTTAAGCAAGCATTTGCAATTTATTTATTTTTTGCTATTTGGATCATCTATGTATGAACTATTATGTTTCAATAACTTAAGAATAGGAATTTGATTATTTAAAACTAGCTGTTCTTTGAATAAAGAAGCCAAAGATCTCAGTCTCAGTTTAGTAAATAACTTTATTAGAATCATCGTTAACATCTAAATAACAACAATACAGGTATTGTCTACATACTTCTACTACTAATTCTACTGTACAAAAATAAAAAGATTCTACTTGTAGCTAACTCCCATATATAAATACTAACCTAGAAACATAAAAACTAGAATACATTTACCATTTCATAGACACATTCTAGATCTAATACAAACATATTGGACCCACAAAAACAAGTAGAGGAATGTTAACCCCCCACCCCCTTCACTGGCTCAAGTTACTTTGAGGGAATACTGTATGAACTCCATTTTATTAAATTATAATATAACTTTACTAAATGTTTGAGTTATGTAGATGTTTAATAGCAATGCAAGTAGTTACAGTCTACAACTTTTTGTGTGTGCAGGCCTTGCAGTACTTGAAAGTGATTTTATTTGGCATATGTAATAATCTGAGTTTCACGTAAACATCGTTTTATTATTTTTAATGGATAACTTAATCTCAGCTTAATGCCAGTGAAGAGGTTTGTTAATTTATAAACTAAACTTAAACACATTTACCACTGAAACAACAGTATAAATCAGCAGGTAACTTTATTAACAGTTAAGTACCATGAAATATATTGCACTTTCAAAAGAGATGTATAAAGGTTAAACAATTAAACAAAAAGACAAACTGCTGTTAATGCTGGCAAAACAATATAAACATGTCTAACCGACACAGTTTAATCTTCAAACATATTTTCTTAATCTGTATCTGAAATACTATAGCCCACATCATTAAGGACCCCAAAAAACAGCTATAAAATTACCTGCTGGGACACATACCTGTTAGGATTAAAGAACCTTGCATTACTTACTGATTATGCATTTAAAAATAAAAAATAAACGAACTTTGATAAAACTGACCACTTTTGACAAATTCAAGGATCTAAAAAAGGGGAGTATGCTTTATTCTTAAAGCTTTGCTTCTCATCCTTTTCGGTCTTTGGATTAAAAGCTAAATACGATTTAAATTTTTCGCACTAAAAAAGGTAAAAGTTTGATAACCTCTCACACACATCTCAGAGATCATATTCACACACTCACCTAGAATACCTCAAAGACGCAAACAATTGTATTTACACAAACTGAAAATGATTTTAAAAATAATGAAATCTGTAAAACTCTAAACAAGATGTTACTGTACAGTCCTAGAAATATATTGTTTAAATCGAGTGCAATAGATTCAAATGTCAAGAGATCAGGAGATAAACTGCAAGCATACACATTGAAAGGAAAGGTAACAACCCCAATGTGGAACTTACAGAGCAGTAAAAAAGTTTTAAAGTGCTTAACCCTGCAAATTTTAACTCTTGATTATCATGGTACAATTATATGAACTCTAAAAACGGACGCCTGCAAAACATTTAAGCAAACTTACGGTATCTAATGTGCAGTGTACCTGTAATGAACTAGAAAGTATTGTCTTTCTTTTATTCCCCCCAAATTTTAATGTACACTTGATCTACTGGGGGGAAAAAAAAAAACTCTTGCTAGCAACTATCATAATTGACCATGCTGACAAAAATTTATTTTTGTAATATAAAAAAGCTAATGTTTGAAACACTAAACTGAATTAAGATTTAAACTGTTTCGTGACACAGAATTAATATGTGCTGTTGAGGTGGCTGGCACATTTCTACATATATGAAATCTATATATGCTATTCGTGATTAAGTAACAAATGCTGAATACCACTTGAAAAGTCTAATACTAACAATTATTTAGAAAAGATCTGCCATAATGACATTGATTTCCTGCTTGTTTAAGGTACTCAAAAAAAAATCTACCTTTACAGATTAAAATATAGACCATCTGAATGGATTTTATTGGCAATTTTAGCTGCCTAATAACAAGTATATACTTAAAGCAGTATATATTTAGTTTAATTTAGCTATTTATTAGCCTTTTTAGATCCTCCACCTTCTACTCTGTTCTCCAGGTACTTATCCAACTCTGCCTCTCTCTTCACAGCTTCGGGTGTAACTTTTGGTGCACCTGGAAAGCAAATCAGCACAACACTCATATTGTCTCGGCTGCCCTGTAGGAAATAAGGGGACAAAATTAAACAATTAAAAGAGGTTTTGACTACGCACCTTACTCACTTCATCTTTACACACAAAATTACCCACTGTCAAAAAATACTAAGTGAATTATGTTTAAAGTAAAAAAAAAACACACACACACACAAAGAAAATTAACCAGTAAAAATATACTTCTACAGGGATTTTAACTATTCCAGGAAGTTCTGCAAAATGATGATGTGGAGGAGAAAGAAAATATTACATGTTTTGTAACTCATAAGAACAGATTCTGACCAAGAAGTATTGATCTTTATTTAAAAACAATAAAAAAGTAGTACATATACATACATATTCTGACCATTTTTTTCAAACTTAAATATTTGATGACTGTAAACAGAATCAGAACAGCTTATATAACCTGAAAAATCTCACCTTATATAAGCAGGTATCAACAATCTCATTGCAAACTTTCTCAAGGTCATCTGTAACTTCAAGTCTGGATCTTACAAAGTCACATAGCTCATCATTGGCCATAACATCCCAAATTCCATCACACGCCAGAATTATAAACTGATCTTCAGCTTCAGATCTTTCAATTTCAAAGACTTCTGGTTCAGGTGAAACAAGCTGCTCTGTTGGCCCTTTCCCATGTACACATTTGTAATCAAAATCCCCCAGGGCTCTAGACACTGCCAGTGAACCATTTACACGCTGAATCATTACTGAACCACCTGCATTTTGGATGCGTTCCTTCTCAAGTGGGTTACTAGGTTTATGATCTTGAGTAAAGAAGTAGACCTTCCCATTTCGGCTAAGCAAACCTCTGGAGTCCCCACAGTTAATAAAGTAGATATGTTGAGGAGATATCATGACTCCCACAGCTGTCGAACCACTTCTGTCTACTCCATGCTTTTTTTCAGAGATAGCTCTCATGTGCTCATCTATCTGCAGAAAGCCAGTTCGGATTCCACACTTTACATTTTCTACTGAAGGTTCTGGACTGGCCCCCTTAAAATCTGGATTGTTTGTGATGTGTTCTAGCAAATGCTCACAGCAGTATCTGGCAACTTGAGACCCAGCATGCCCATCATACACTGCAAAAAAAGACCAAGGGTCAAGGCCATTCGGCAGACCAATCACCGCTGTGTGGGCATCTTCCATCTCCACTCTCCAGCCCTGCATGCTGCTAAGGCCATAACTTAGGTCATTCCCCTCACCATGAGCATTATATTTTTCCATCTTTGGTTTGTCCAAAAATGCTCCCATTTTTCTGACTTGGTCTACAAAATAATAAATAATAAGACAGTCAGTGTTTCCATACTATTTAGAAAAAATAACATGTTTAAAATTGCTAACACATGTTAGTCTGTAAAATCAGTATATTTAAAACTAACTGCTTTTGGCCCATATACTCAAATAATGAGCTCAGCACGAATAAATTCCATTAATTAAATCTTTTTGATTCACGCTAGAACCAAAATCAACCTGAGGCCGGGAACCGAAAAAAAACCAAAAACAATTAAATTAGCCACATGAACAATTGAAGCACATCACTTAAGATTATTTAGTTAAAAATCTACATGTGACCATCAGATCTAAATTCACACATTTCATTGTTATTTTCAAAAATTGATTAGATATAACTGGTAAGCATATTTGTAGTACATAGTGTTTCAAGAGAAATCTGCATTTAAATATTGCACTTTTATGTGACAATGTATACACTACCTTATGAAAATATTACAGTACTTAAAGTAACACAAGTATAAAAGAAAGAAAAAGAAGTTTTTATAGTAGCTAGAAAAAAACAGCATTCAATTTATTAACAAAGATCTCTGTCCTCCTACAATAAGTAGACAATACTCAAAGAAAGACAGTAAAAATCACATTAAAAAAACTCAAGTGGTTCTACAGTTGTTAAAAAATTACCTTTATATAATATACTGCTATAATCTTCCAGATTTTAGGTTTTGTTTACAAAAACACACACGTGGTTTGTACACTGAAATACAAACCATCCAGTCACATACAGGGTGTCTCAAAAAATTATACACACAATTATTATAAATACAATACTTATTAAGACAACGCTGCAACTGGTGCCATTTATTAGAATTTGCTGCAGGAATTCATCATGCTATGCGTTTTAGAGGAGTTTGGGGATGAGAAACAGTTTTATTTCCAGCAAGACAAAGCACCTCTCCACTACCATCATGATGTGAGGGCCTATCTTGATGAAAATCTTCCAAACAAATGTACTGGACAAAGAGGTACCAGACCTCATGACAATGGACATTTTTTTTTTTTTTAGTTTTAATGGGGGCATGTCAAAGATAAGGTTTATCTCACAAAACCGCAACAATCGATAAATTGAAAACAATCAATGAAAGAGAATGCACCCAAACATTAAATGAAAAGAATTGTCATGTTTACAGGTCCACTGGTCCGTGTTATCAGCAGTGCCTGACCAGAGCAGCCAGTAGTTTGAACACTTAAGATAACTGGTTTTACATTTGTCTTCTTTAATTTGAATTATAAAACTTAAGATATATCTTAAATCTTTACTTATAATTATTCAAAGTGTGTATACACTTTTTGGGACACCTGGTATAATAAATAATTATATATATATTTTTTTGCATTACTAATTCAACTGACAGTCATGAGTCAAATTCTATACTTACTACATTGCAACCGACTCTCAACAGGATGCCATTTACACTGAGAGTCACATTTTCTATAATAGTAATATTTCATTCATTCATTCAGTGCCTGAATTTTCTATACTAAATTCAGAGTCGTGGATAGCTGGAATTGTTCCTGAAGCAATTAAACCTAGAGCTGGCTCAAGTTCAATTCCAGCCACACTTTATACCAGGCATGTCAAACTCACTACCATTGGTGTGCCGCTTCGACTGCCATACGTGTGTCAATGGGCCGCACTGTAACAAATACTATTATACAAAGTTACTGTAGCTTTCTTTCCAATACTGAAAACTTTAAAAAATATAACACTTGAAGTTTAAAGAAAAGCAATTTATTTCCATACACTCTCCGTACAACAGTGTACAATTAGAGTCTTAGCTAGGTCCTTATATTATTTTATTATATTCATAGCTTATATAGGAGTCTTACAGTGTGAGATTTATTTCTTTTCTCCCAACACTTGGCATTTCTTGTTAGTAACCAGTTTGTCAATATCAGGCTTGAAATGTTGTGCAGCTGCAACTTTTATGAGGCATGAAAGGTGCTTGACAGTAAGTCTTGAGTGATGTGGGGTTTTGGTAGCTTTCATTAACGGAAATAATTGCTCACAAAGGTAAGTGCTTCCAAACATAGTACGTACTCTCGATGCCAACTTACGGATCTGCACATACAAGGGTGGCAGGTAAGCATACAAGCCTGGCACACCAACTTCGTTGTATTTTGCCTTCAGAATAGAATCTGACTGCAGTTCAGTCAATTCCATTTGGATATTCTCTGGCGCATGCTCAAAGTTGCAAGAGAACAGCGCAAAGTCCTGTTTGTGTGAACTGAAATCACGAAAACGCTCACTGAATTCATTGCTCAGTAATTCAAGTTGGAAAACAAATCCTCCAAAAATCCAATTTTACTTTACTTTAAGTTTACTTCAAAGTTTATATTGTAAAAAAGCTGATATGCAAAAAGCCACCTGACCTACACTAATTTTACAAACTCAAAATCACAAAAATATGTTAATAAACAACTCACCAACTTCTCACGTCCACTTCAGATCTTCAGCTGTAGTCTGCACTAACTGTTCGTTACAATACTAGCACAAAATTCCATAAAACTAGAGCAAAAAATGTGAAAATATGCGGGCTATTACTACTTGTGATGGTCAGTTCTGCCCAGTGGCCAGTCTCAGCAGCCCAGCCAGTAGTGTAGCCTAGCAGGGGCGGCTCTAGGCAGCCCTAGGCAGAGAAAGAATCGGTGGCCCCTTCGCCCGCCAATGTCAATATGGTATCTTATGCAAGGCAGATGGCCACATCCGTTGCAGAGACTGCATAGCCACCTCATGCTCATGACACGCTTCTATACGCGCGTGTCCGTAACTTGAAAACCAAGTGGCGGCCCGTGATATTCTAATTACGGCAGAATGTTATAATACTACATATAGCTTACTGCTCCGACTCAAGCGACATTAGTAAATACAGCGTACTAATTAACAAGAAACACAATGGTTTTTCGGCCACATTGCCGTCAGCTATGTCGTTATTTTCTCTTTCTGTTTTATATTCAATATATATTGGAGTGACGACTCTGTGCAGGTGCAGTTTGCACATGCCTAAGGCCGCCCCTGCTGCAGCCTAGCACTTCAGTTGTGACATTGCGGCTCATTAACTTTGGTCAAGGCTCGTGGCTATACTAGCAGATGACGTTTCCGGTACCGTAATGCCATGGGAAAATGAACTTTTGTCAGAAGGCAGAAGTAAGAAAAGTCAATAAGTAACGCCAAAGATGCAGAACGATTCAATCACAAACGATAGTAATCATTTTGTACAAGTTCAGTGCTAACTAGGATCTGTCATGCGGACCGCACAGATTTCTGTTGCGGGCCGCGTGTTTGACATGCCTGCTTTATACAACAGTCATTTAAAGTTGCCAATTGAAGTACTGTATTAGTCTTAGGCATATGATAACAAAACAACTGACTATTTGGAAAAAACAAAACACACAAACATAAGGAGAACTTAAAAACTTCACACGTACAACAGGCTGGCCAACAGCAATTCTTATCATGCAGAACAATACCAAAGCATTTCTGACACCGTACTGCAAATAACTCAACATGTAACAAAGGAATAAACATAGTGAAAAGTCCAAAATGTAATTTAATGGGTACCCTGAATAACATCATCAACAACTAGACAAGTGCAAGCAACTTAAGACAGCCTCTTATAAGAAATTTCAATATACAAGAAACCTGTAAGAACAGGCAATTTAAACAATAATCAACGAAATATTACATTTTCAATCATATTTCTGAATGCCATTAACTTTAAAAAAAAATTAAACTGATCACAAATAAAATAATTTAACTGGCAAATAATACGTGTTCAGTGACAAAAGCAGATTTGTTTTTCACATCATTAATCTCTTCTATTTTGCCTGACTTAAAAACAAACATTGCTTAAGTTTAACTTCTTTTTAGTTTTCCGTGTCTTTAGAGAAAAGATTAATTTCTCTCTCCTTTTAATATAATTATTTCACTTGCTTATAGCTTTTTGGTAATTACAACGATTTGAGACATCTTTTTTACTGTAATTAGTCTGTTATTTATAAAGCATTTTTAGCTACACATGTATGAAAATGTATAATTCTAAACAAATGTTGGTGTGAGAAAAGTTTATACTGCTTGGAATCCACATAAAATCCTTGTTTATCTTTTAAATATGTTTAATATATGTGAAATTTTAAAGCAATCTTTAAACCATGCAACAGCTGGTAATGTTTTTTTTTTTATTTGCTAAATAACTGTAGATTTATGAATTTTTTTATTCTATGTTTTGTAAACCAATCCATTAATCACATTAGATATATCAAGTGGTCATTATTTAGCATTTTAAGTCACAACTGCGCTGCTCAGAAACCTTTATATGGTAGAAGGAATACTCTATAATGTACAGTATATATACATTTAATAATACATTCACTGCTGTGAATTTACTTTTATGGACAAAACAAATGATTCAATATTAGCACAATACTCTAAAATTATTTATTTCAGATTTTTTTAATCTTGTGTACACAGCACAAATACATTACCATTTCTCTGAAAGCAGTGCTTGAAGTGGAACCTCATAATTCCTTTACTTTTACACAACTGGGCAGCGGACTCCCAATGGAGGTCAGTGCTTATGTTTTTTAATATACGATACAGAAGAGAGCAGAATCCCCATGAATCATTATCAACTGCTGCTGGTACCAGCCCACTTCAAGCACAGTCTGCAAGACCGAACCAGCACCACCAGTAGCCAGTTTCCTTTTCCGATGGCTGAATCTCACTTGCATAGGTTATGTAAACCACACAACCCCACCCTGGATAACGGAATATGGATGGCAAATGAAAAATATCATAACTTTACTGATAAGTTGCATTAACCTGGAGATCTATCGTCCACCATATAAGTTGACATGACATCAAGCACATGAGCGGTTTCAGGGGACCCTTTAAAACTGACAAACTAGCCCAAGTTTCAAAAATAGAATTCCAATATATGTGGCCACAGAGACAGTAACAATTTTATGGATAGTAAGCTACATAAAAGAGCACAGTAAAGAGTAAGAAACCATGGGCACCAGAGTCATCTGAGAGCACTGCAGTTGCACATACCTGCACACTTCCCATGCAAAGTTTGGGTGTGACACACAGACTATTTACATCGACAATGTGCCCAGCCAATCAGCGATGGATGATATCATCAACCATTTGTTCAGCCCACAGTCAAGTGACACTGGGTATCCAAGCCAACAATTAAGAATAGACAATCTAACTAGAGTTGTCACAATAGCAGAATTTATGTAATCAATTCTAATACCAGTGAAAATTCACAATGCTCAAAACAATAGTAAAAACAAATATCTCTTTCACCGACCTACAAGAAAGACATAGCAGCACTCGAAGCTGTGCAGAGGAGGCCACCAAGTGCATCCCAGGATTTATGGACATGTCATACTCTGACAGACTCAAGAGAATTAAACTTGTTTAGTCTTGTACAGAGGAGACTGCATGGAGACCAATTCCAGGTATTTAAAATCCTAAAAGGCATTCTTTCAGCTTAAGTGTAAATGATGTACTCAATGACATCAGTGGAAAATAAGGGGGAGTGCATTTAAAACTGAAGCTAGGAAGCATTTTTTTTTCCTGGAAGAGCTGGGACTGCAGAACAAACTACCAAGACATGTAATTGAAGCAGAAACCTTGACAATCATTATAAAGAATCTGGATGAGATAATGGGACAGCTTAGCAATTAGCTAAAGAAATGGACTAGATGGCCTGAATGGCCGAATTTGTTTTTGTTATATTCTTTGTTCAAACATATGGTTGTGCAATTTCTTGCCACATTTCAGTCCTACATGCGCAACTCGGTATGTTTGTGATGATTAGAAAATGGATGGATGTTCAAACAGACATCTGTAGACGACCAATCATGGAATCAAGGCAAAGCTTCCACTTTTACTGGGACTGTGAAGGACATAGTATTAAAAAGCTACAAATTAATCAAAAACAACTCACATCTCCATAATGGGATAAAAGGGGGAAATAGTGAAAAGCCTGTGTTTGTCTGTTTTACATTTTTTTGTGTTTCAATAAGTATGATTTAGGCAACCATATGCTGAAATTCTCCTATCTCAAACATGTGACCCTTATGGATTTTCTTTTTGAGATAATTTAATGTAGTGCAGTAGCACTGTGAGCCATGTACATGTAGTTTTTACTCACACTTTTATCATGTAATATTGTGCCTTCTGAAGTAATATGTCCACTTACAGTCACTCATCAGAGTGGTACAGACTTTCACTCAGTACTACAAATACTGAAAGGAAAAAAAAAGCTAGTTCTATTACATGTTTGCCATTTTTGTACTGACTTGATAACAATGCATTGGTTCTTAAGATACCCCTATTGCTAACATATTACTATTTTGCTACAAACTTCACATACTGTTTCTGCCATGACCATGTTGAAAAACAATGGGAGCAAAAAGAATATGATAAAAAAATAAAAACTTCTACAAAAGCAAAAACTGCCTATTGCTAATAAAAATTAAAAAATGTTTCTTCCTTTAGCTTAATATGGTAGCTATACAAGTACCAGGGCATTGGTCATCAATACATGACATACAGGCTGCATGTGACACCCTAATTCCTTTGTTACAGTCCCCTGTTAATTTATGTATGCGTGAATGCCTTAAAAAACAAACTTCAAAATATCATCTACTGACCCAATTATTGTGCATGGTAAATTTCTGAGAAACTGACTTAAAATTACCATTCTAACAAGATAAACAAAACACTAATGGTTTCATATAGCCATGTGATAAATTTATTTGTTTAATCCAATACATGTGCAATGTGTTTAGTGAAGATTTGACTCCAGTTTTTCTAGCAAATCTAGCTCATTTAATATCATAAGAAACCCATGAAATGATCATGTGTAGTTAAAAATTGAGGAAAAAACACAAAGCTTTTCAGCAAATGTGTAACATTACAGGAGGAAACCTGAATCTTATCGATGAAGGGGAACATAAGTGCATCTTCATTATTACCCACCACAAAATATGTCTACACTGTTGAGAATCTCGTTCCATTTTCAGTTCATGCAGTTTGACCTTGCATTAAACAAGACATCCAAACCATTAAAAAGATTTCACGCTGTTAACAAAAAAAAACAAAAAAAAAGAGCTTAAGAGGAGTTAAATAGCCAAAGAAAATACTTTGAAGGTTTCCACAAAAATGCTTCATTAGAGCTACTAAAACCTTGCTAAACATTCAGATACTCTACTTTCAAATGAACAATCTTTCACTGGTGGTTTGTCTGCTAAGAGAATATTTGCTAACCACTGCTCAAGTTCTAATTCTACAGGTTTCAGAGGATAATACAGAAATAAAGAATGCTACTAACGAAATTCAGTTGGCACAGTTATTAGGTGATGTTTTTTTCTAAAACTCACATCAGATTTGCATTGAGTAACTGGGTTTCCTGAACTTCATAGAAGTCTAAAAACACTACTGACATCACTCAAGTTGTTGTCTTTGTACATTTTACCAAATCTTTTACTGTCAAAGAGTAAATATTGACACTGATTTCACTATTAGACACAACTAAAGGAATAAACTGCTTTAGTGCTGTAAAACAGTTCTTAAAAGAGGTTAACGTGCTACTATCAAAGTTATATTGTGTCAAAACAAATGGTACACCAGCTATAACTGTTAATGCATTCAGGACTGCTAAGGTTTATGAGGAAAGATCAGGATTTTGGTTATTTTAATACAACATTCATGAAGAGGTTTTATAAGGAGCTACAACTTAATTCAGAGAGGAGTGTTTTCATAATATTACTTAATTGTATTTGTGGAAGAGCACTACATCATCATCAGTTCCTTGATTTTCACTATGATCCAGAGGCAGAGCATGCCGATCTTATACGAGATAATGATTTCAGGTAGCTTAGCAAATTGAAGTTTCTGAGACATTTTTCACGCTGCAGAGAATTTCTTTTCTGACAAAAAACAATAGTTTGATAAAATTATCAAGTTTGGTGTGGTTGCTGGACATGGCCTTTTTAACTGCCATAAAAGATAATCTCAACCAAATAATTTTGAATTATGGAGATCCAATTTCAAAACTGAATTCACTGTTATAATTTCTTTTCAATGATCAGAGGCAAAGTTTCATCATTTTTTGATCTCACTTACTGTTGCTAACAACCTTTTTTAAACAAATATTTTATTGTAAAAACAGAGAAAAAAAGAATACTACAGACAATATCTTGAACCAGTTAAGAATGTGCACAACAAAGTATGTGCCACAGCACACTACATGCTAAGCTATATGTAGACCCAGCTGTCTCATTAGTAATTTTTGCTGTTGGCAAGGCCAAAATAAACTGAAAATAAAATTAAGTGTATACGTAAGTTAATGTCTAATGTCTGTTGTAAAGATAAAGCAGTTAGTGCTGTGAAACCTACATCTATATTTAAATATCTATATAGAGAGAGATATGTATATACCCATCTCTCTCTCGCTAGTAGTCTGAATCACAATCTGATTGTGTATATATATATGCATACATACATACATACATATATACATATACATATATATATATACACACATACATATATATATATATATATATATACACACACATACATACATATATATATATATACACACACATACATACATACATATATATATATATATACACACACATACATACATATATATATATATATACACATACATATATATATATATATATATATATATATATATATATATACACATATATATATACTAGCAAAATACCCAACTGTGTAAGTACTGCATTCAAATTTTTATTAAGAAGAAAATTAAACCTTTTAAACTGAGGGAAAATATGCCAATAATTATTTGTTAAGGATCTCTTTGTATACCATGTTGTCAGTTCGGCCCTCCGGTTGTAACATGACCAAGCTGTGCGCTGAGCTTACTCTTGAGCATGTAACTTACAGTTGGCCATGTGAACAGTAATCTTGTCTCAAATGTCACAGCTTGGATTGCTGCTGTCATAATCGGTTTGAGTTTCATGGTTTGTTTCAATTACGACAGTATTTGCAGGATTTGTTGTGTTGAAGTGACATTTGGCATCTGTCAAGCGTTGTAAGCACACAACCGGTTTCATTGATAAAATCACATCCAGCTTTTGAGAGTTTAAACATTCATAAACATCAAAGTGTCCACTACTGAAATCGTCACCTGTGAATCTAAGATGTTTAAGAGGCATTGGCGGTTGTCGAAAGGTGTAAACTATTTGGCCATTTGGTACACTTGAAAGCGACAACCGAACAATTCAGTGGCAGCCATCAACTCACATGCAGAACCATAGGTGAAGGGCTTAAGCATTTCACTCTTATAGTGCTCCTGTGTAGTATAATTATCTCCTGTACCGTAATCAGTCCACACCTTGAACCTGTCCCAGTCATTCAATACATAAGACAGAATCTTCCTCCGGATATCAAGAGTGAGCCTGATATGGCCGTGCAATATGTAACAAAGAGAA
Organism: Polypterus senegalus; assembly: GCF_016835505.1. Classification (NCBI taxonomy): domain Eukaryota; kingdom Metazoa; phylum Chordata; class Cladistia; order Polypteriformes; family Polypteridae; genus Polypterus; species Polypterus senegalus. Next base: position 31,073,602 of record NC_053171.1, on the reverse strand, counting down.
TGGAAAAGGTAGGTGGTATCTCCGGCATGGAAACCACTCGGTAAGTGACAGTTCTCTGATCAATAGTGATCATCTCGATAGACATGTTAATGGGGGTGGAATGATAAAGGAAATGGGTACCTGAGCAATGTAAAGTAATTGTAAAATACCTATACAATACCTATAATTGTAATAAACAAACAATAAAACAGCGGAGAAGCCGTGGATTAAACAAATTTGGGCTGTAGTTATCAGTAGGGAGACGTGAATACCGTGGCGAAGCAAGGAAGGGAATGTAGAGACCGGAGCGGCGGACAGTCTTATATAGGCAGGCAGCCAGCCAACAACGTGGGAGGCGTTGGGATGGGGGACACAACGCCACCTCACGCGTGACCGAGGTGCAGGCTATGGACGTATATATGTACGTAAGTAGGATTCAGTTAGCGTTGGGAACCCGTGTACCAAATTTCTTGAAGATGGGCCCATAAGTAACAAAGACTGTTGAAAAGTTCAATATGGCGGCCGACAGTGGCATC